>NW_022436961.1:11853643-11858650 GCF_009761245.1 Sapajus apella | reverse complement strand
TGTGTGTGTGTGTGTGTGTGTGTGTGTGTGTGTGTGTGTATAGCATTTTCTTTGTCCATTCATCTGTTGATGGACCTTCATGTTGATTCTATATCTTGGCTATTGTGAATAGTGCTGCAGTAAACACAAAGTGCAGATATCTCTTCAATATACTGATTTCCTTTCTTTTGGGGGCCTATATATGTATATTTAGTAAATTGGTGAATCATATGGTAGATACAATTTTAGCTTTTTGAGGAACCTCCATGTTGTTCTCCATAGTGGCTATACTAACATACATTCTCACCCATAGTGCACTGGTGTTTCCCTTTCTCCACATCTTCATCAGTATCTGTATCTTTTTGTCTTTTTGCTAATAGTCATTTTAATTGTAGTGAGATATCTAATTGTGTCTTGATTTGCATTTCCCTGGTGATTATTGATCTTGAGCACCTTTTCATATACCTTTTGGACATTTGTATGTCTTCTGTTGAGAATGTCTATCCGGATTATTTGCCCACTTTTTAATCAAATTATTACTATTTGCTGTTGGGTTGTTTGAGTTACTTATATATTCTGGATGTTAGTCCCTTGTCACATGGATAGTTTGCAAACATTTTGTATTATTCTCCAGGTTATATTTTCACTTTGTTGATTGTTTCCTCTGCTACGCAGAAGCTCTTTAGCTTGATGTAATCCCATTTGTCTATTTTTACTTTTGTTGCCTATGCTTTTGAGATTTTACTAAAAAAAATAACCCTTGTCCAAACCAATGTCCTGAAGCACCAAATTTGGATTTTTACCCTCTTCTGTTTATTGGATAGAAGGGATCCCCCCTATTTTGGTAGGCATGAGATGATGGTCAAGAACTATAGCATTAATAGCTATGACTTCAGGATCTAAGCTACCTGCTTGTGTTGTGTGCTCCTGTTAATGCTTAATCTTGAATGTACTACTTTCATCTCAGGATGTATAGGTCCTGGACCCATCTTGTTTTCTGATAATACCTAGCTCATAATGAGCAGTTCAGGCTTCATGGTTACTTGGTGTCCATAATCAGGCACTGCACTTTTACCAGGACCCAGTAGCAAAACAGGATCTGTTTTTCAAAATTGTATCTGCTGTAGATGGCACAGCTTTACTCCACAACCCTAGACATCTGCATTGTGATTCTTCCATTGGGCTTTCAATAAACACCACATGACCCTTTTCCCACCATAGATTAATGCTATGTCATACTGGCAGTTTATATTAATCAAGGGAAGGACCACTTGCACCACAGTCTGAATTTCTGTAAATACTTTTATTGCTTTGGTCTTTACTTAAAGTTAGCAGCCTTTTGTGCTACCTGGCATATAATTTGGTGCTATACTCCTGGCAGTGGAATATACTGCCTCTAGAACATGGAAACACCTATTAGGCAAGGTGCTCTCTTCATGATAGAAAGTACAAATTGCAATAATTTGTCTTTTCTTTGGAAGGGATATCCCAAAATACTCAAGACCATGGGACTTCTGAAAATGTTGCTAATATGTCAGGCCTGAATCTCTATATAGTTTATTTCCCATCCTCTAGTGTGCATATGTTTTACCTAGGCCTGCAATGTAGTTGCCGCTTTTTTTCTTGTTGGTTCAATTGCCATGGCATCTTAGATATAGAGGACTAGTGAAGTTTTCTGTGATATCCTAGTCATCAAGATCTCTTAGACTATGTAGTGACAGAACAGAAGAGTTAACATGGCCCTTGGACAAGATTGCAAATGTATACTATTGTCCATTTCAAGTGAATGAACGTTCTTTCTGATTGCTTTTGGTGTGGTTAGAAAATAACGTATTTGATAGATGAATGGTCACATACCAGGTGCCTGAGGTCATTGTCATATATGCCAGCAAAGGTGCCATATTTGAGCTAGTAGTACTTGATTGAGTTTGTGGTATCCATTGTTATTCTCCAGGATACATTTTTTTTTTTTTTTTTTTTGTGAGGGATGCATGGTTGAATTAAGTGGAGATACAAGGGGACTCACCCTCCTGCATCCATTAGGTCTTTAATGGTAGCCATTAAATTTCTGCCAAATTCCAGGAAGAACTGGGATATGACAGATTATTAAAGAGTACCCTGGAAAAAAATAGCCATAAAAGTGAAAAAAGGAATTAAGACTGGGCAGAAAAAAAAGCTGGGTGGGAATGCAATCTCAGTGAATACCATAACTGACCTATAGAAAGCTCTTGGTGTGGACTGGCCCTGTAGAGTTGTCCTGAGCTAGGTGAGGGGACTGGGCCTTGCTAGTCTTGTATTTACCAATTCCTAGATGCAAGAAGTTCAGGGAAAGGGCATTACCTTAGGAAAGGCAGTTCTCTTCAGCCAAGGGACTTCCAAAAGAGGTTGATAGCTGAGGACTCTGCTGGAAGCACTTCCCGCCCGATGTAGCTGGGAGAAAAGCTCTTGCATTCTTGAAGATGAATCTGGACAATGTATCCACTACCAAATGAAATATGGGATCTCTTATATAATGTGATAGGACTCTCAAAATTAGAATCATACATTTTATTTTTTTTTTATAGTAGAGGCTTTTAGGAGCTTTTAGTATATTTGAGATGAAGGATAACAAGAAAGTGGGTGGGGAAGAGAAAAAGAAATGGCCTGCCGTACTCTAATTATGGAAGAGTACCTCTAACCATTAGCATATTGAACAGACACAAAACTCAGAGAAGAAGGGTATTTGTAGACTGATAAATGAGTCTGGAATAAACTACTTACCAGAAATTGCCTAAATGTAGCTCAGGCTAGTGTAAACTAGTTGCCCCAGGCTGGCTTCCTTGTTTTACTGAAAAACAAGTGGCACTTCATATTACAGAACTAATTGCAATTGGAGTGTATTCCAATATATTCTTGAGAGTCCCAGGTATACCTGTGAACTAGAATTCATCCATAATCAGTAATTATGCTCTTCTATTTAAATATTTGATCTTGGGCAAGATTTTATGCAATTAAAGGTATGAGTTTGGTGTATATTGTTACACTTAATGTCTTATGTTATTTAAAATATGAGAAAAAGAATTTAATCAGAAATTTCAAAAATGATACCTTATCTCAGAGGCCTTCTCTGATGTCATTTAAATAGAACTTCCTTATTATTCTCTATCTCCTTACTCGTTTGTCTTTGATTTTGAAACTATCTAATATATAATATACAGTGTATTTTTAATGGAATGACTATGTCTCCCATCTCTGTTGGAGTTTGTTTCATGAGAGCATGGAATTTATCTACTTTGTTTATTGCAATGTTGCTAACATCTAGAAGAGTACCTGGTACATAGTAGGCACTCAATAGATGGTGCCTAAAAGGATGGATCAAGTGATATACAAGTCATATTATATTTGGTTAATGCATTTCTCCACTTCTGAGAAACATATGTTTGTTAAAGTTAAGGTAAATTAATTAGGTTAAGAATGAATGGGCTGGACACAGTGGCTCACGCCTGTAATCCCAGACTTTGGGAGGCTCAGGCAGTCGGATCACCTGAAGTCAGGAGTTTGAGACCCATTTGGCCAACATGGCAAAGCCCTGCCTCTACTAAAAATACAAAAATTAGCTGGGCATTGTGTTACATACCTGTAGTCCCAGCTGCTCGGGAGGCTAAGGCAGGAAAAGGACTTGAACCCAGGAGGTGGAGGTTGCAGTGAGCAGAGACTGTGCCACTGCACTCCAGCCTGGGCAACAGAGCAAGATTCTGTCTCAAAAAAAAAAAAAAAAAAAAAAAAAAAAGAATTAATGGATGCTTTTGGTGAATTCAGGGCTAAAAATAATTGTGACTTTTCTTCCATGAGAGTTTCTGAAATTCTTGGTCATAAGAGTTAAATATGGTGAATACTTCATTAAGTAATCTTTAACTTTAGCAACCAAGACATTGCACATCATCAGTTGTTCTGACTTTGTGGCACCTGACAGCTACTATGCTTCTGTGGCATTGATGATGTTGATGGTGATGATAGTGATAATTATGATGATGATGATGATAATGGTAATGGTGGTGGTGGTAGTAGCAGGTTAATATTCACTTAGTGGTTTTTCACTAAGTATCGTGCTAAATTTTGCATTCATTAACTTATGCAATGCTCACTAAGACACTATGAATTCGGTTTGCCATTTTAATGATAAGAAAACAGAGACCCAGAGAATGTAATATTGAAAGCCTGGCTGGTTTTGGAGCCAGCATTTGAAGTGGGGTAAGACTTATACCAAAACCTGCAGATCTTAACTATTGTGATATTCTGAGCAGTGGCAAACAGAGAGAAGGGAGAGAGAGGCTATATAATTTGAAGTAAAATAAATCCCACACTCCCTTTCAAAACTGTGAGTGGGGAATAGGGGGAATGTTTGAGAGTAGTCCAGAAACATCATTTGAAAGCAGGTAACAATAAGGCAGAAATACAAATGGCAATGTCAGAGCATAATACAAAGATTTATGGTAGCAGAGGAGAAGGAGACCCAGCCTTCTGGGGAAGACAGTATAGGATTGGAGAGGAGGTTCTATTTCAGCTGAGACTGAGGAGGGGAGGAAAGACCTACCAGAAAGAAGTACCAACAATGCAAACATATTATCAGAAGTATGGTGTGTAATGTAAGCAATGCAGTAAAAAAGTAATGTGTACTATATATAGCAAATATAAAATATACTGCAGTATCCTAGGAGAGTTAAACAACTTTTACTCTTCTAGGATACTGCAGTATATTTTATATTTGCTATATATAGTACATAGTAGTATATATAATATGTGTATATGTATATGTTACTACTGAATATATATGCTACTCTCCAAATAGTATACTGTAGTACACTGGAAAAAGTAATACAACTTATGAGCCTAAAACAACATTTCTGTCAAAGGATTTGTCAATCAAAAGTAGTGAAACAATAGTAGTACTTAATTCCTCTCAACAACCCACATTCCTTATTTCGGTATGTCATTTACCTACATAGATTCACCAACTATTTACACTTTCCACATTTGTTTTATCATACA
>NW_022436961.1:11853457-11853543 GCF_009761245.1 Sapajus apella | reverse complement strand
ATAATTATAATATATATATAATTATAATATATATAATAATTATAATATATATATAATTATAATATATATAATAATTATAATATATA
>NW_022436961.1:11811457-11853447 GCF_009761245.1 Sapajus apella | reverse complement strand
ATAATTATTATTCTAGCTAAATCACTAAAACGTTTGAGAATAGGTTTCAGACTTAAAGACTCTTTACCACAGAATACTTCACTGTGTATTTTCCAAGAACAAGGACATTCTTTTACCTAGCCACCACATAACTATTAAATTCATATAATTTAGCATTGATAAAATATCATCTTTGAACATACAATCCATATTCAGGTTTTACCAGTTATCCCAATAACATTCTTTATAACAATTTCTCTTAGTCCCGGATCCAAGCCAGTATCGCACATTGCATTGAATTCGTATCACTTTAATCTTCTCTAATTTAGAAGATTTCCCCGGCTGCTTTTGCTTTTATGCATTAACATTTTGAATTGTATAGGCCAGTTGTTTCATAAAATGAATTTCAATTTCGATTTGCTTGTTTCCTCATGTAAATTCAGATTGTTTGTTTTTGTTAGGAAATATGTATATGATTTATGTCCTCTGTGACATCAAAGGTGTCACAGATATTGGTGATGTTAACTTTGCTCACTAGATTAAGGTGTTAGGATTCTCCATTGTAAACATGCCATTTTCTTTTTAAAACCAAATAAACGATGGGGCACTACATTGAAAGTATGTAAGTATCCCAAGAAGTCTTCATGTAATGATTTCAGCATCCATTAATGATTTTTGTCTGAATCTATTATGACTATATGATTGAAAGTTTTTGTACTTTTCATTCAATCCTTTCCTATATTTTAGCTGGCATTTCTCTCATTGTTTTGTGAGCAATTTCTTACTTTTTGGCATAGTAAAATATTCCAGGTTCCACTTGTAATTTCTTTCTCCAACCATAGAATCAGTCAATTCTTTAAATAGCCCTGCTTCTTTTATTGGGTAACAGTATCTTGAAACCAAGACTTGGGTGTTGGGTGTGCTCTTTGCTACTAGGGTGTCATTGCACACATGATATTCCTTCATTAGCCATGAGGCATACATTCCAAGGTCCTCAGTAGATGCCTGAAACCACAGATAGTACTGAACCCGATATAATAGATTGGAACATGTTCCTGTTTATGTCTTCCACCAACAAACTTAATGCCTTTTCCATCTTAATTAGGCACTAATCATGTACTGCACCCATTACTTTTGCAGTCTGAGGTGCGACAGCAAAGTGGGCATAAATTTCTTTTTCCTTTTTCACAATTTCATAGGTAGAAGATTCATATCGCACTGTAAATCTTGACAACCTCAGCATAACATTTCTTTCTTTCCTTATTAAGTTGAGAACTTTCATGTTTTCACTGAAAGGAACCACTTAATGGCTTCTCTTTGGCAGATCCAAATTATCAGCATCACTACTCTTGTACTTTGAGGCTACTATTAAGTGAAATAAGAGTGACTTTAAGAGAAGCATAGTGCTAATGCAACAGCTGATCTGATAACTGAGATGGTTCATAAGTGACTCATGGGCAGAGAGTGTACTGGGCAAAAGGAGGATTCACAACCTGGGCAGGATGCAGCAGGATGGCGTGAGATTTCATCATGCTACTTAGAGTGACATGCAGTTTAAACTTATGAGTTGTTTATTTCTGGAATTTTGCACTTAATATTCTTGTACTGTAGTTGGCTATGGGTAACTTGGCTATGGGTAACTGAAGCCACAAAAAGTGAAACTCCACATAACAGGAGAATTCTGAATATACGTAATATGATTTGGCTTTGTGTCCTCACCCAAATCTCACCTTGAATTTTAATAATCCCCATGTGTTCTGGGAGGGACCTGGAGGGAAGTGATTGAATCATGGGGTTGGGTTTTTCCCGTGCTGTTCTCATGATAGTGAATAAGTCTCATGAGATCTGATTGTTGTATAAGGGAACTTGCCCTGATATGTCTTCTTGCTTGCTGCCAGGTAAGACATCCTTTTGTTTCTCCATCATCTTCTGCTATAATTGTGAGGCTTCCCCAGCCATATGGAACTGTGAGTCCATTAAACCTCTTTTCTTTATAAATTATCTTGCCTCAGGCATGTCTTTACTAACAGCATGAGAACAGACTAATACATTTGAATGCTGCTTAATTTGAACAGCAAGCAAGTGAACCTTTTGGGTACATCATTTTGGGAGTAGCCATCAGTTATAAAGAGCTAACATCTAGTTGAAATAATAGTTTTAAGAATTATTGTTGTAACTATGACAATAAAAGACTGCCTCATCTTTAAAAATCTTCTTGAAATTAACAATCAAGTCTCATGATCAATTGGTTCGTAACACAGATTCTATAATCATGGATTTCTGAGCTTGTGTTCTTTATCCTTTTGATTTGATAAGAATCCTGTAACTCTGCGATGGCACCAAAATTAACATTACCATAACACTAGAAATCTGTGAAGATATATAGAAGTAATTTTAAAAAGTTAAACACGTATTATTAATCTTCTAGAACAAGCTTAAGTCTGGATATAGCAATATATTCTCAAAACATTGTATTTTTGTATATTTTGTCTACTAATGAAGGTGTTTGAGACATTCAAAGGAATCATTAAATTCATTCTAAATCAATAAGTCTATTCTAAACTGTTTAATTAGTTAAGTTTTAATTAGTTAAAACTAATTAAACATATTTAATTAGTTAAAACTAATTAAACATATTTAATTAGTTAAGTTTATAATAAGTGTTAAAATATCAAAGAAAAATTCACTGGAAATTTTACTGGCAATAAGTTAATAAATAGAACATTCAAAAAATACAGCAAAGGATGATGTTTTCCATGCACAGAAACCCCTTGATATTAAAAAGCTGAGAGGTGGATGGACGGGCTCTGAGGTAGGATCTGGGCAGAGCATCACTGTATCCACAAAAATTGTCATTTTATTTGACCTTCCCCTTGTAAAGTCAAATAAAATATTAGAATATATAGATTCATAGACTATCAGCTCTGAGAGGGACCTTAAATAACACATACTTTATTATTGGATGCTTAGCACAGACAAATTCTAACACTCACTAAGTGTCACTTCATCAAAATACCAAAACATAGGTTAAGCTACTTCACTATGTTTCAGCTGCTCACACTCTTTCTTCGCCGTTTCATATTGAAGATTAAGGGGTTATGTTTTGTTTAGTGTATGTTGTGCTGTAAGTGTGCTACTAAATTCCATACCAGACACTGCCTCTGAGAAGCCTCAGAAGAAGTAATGAATTATAAAGAATGTGAATACATCGTAACTAGGGGTTACAGGTGGGAACATCACAGTCACTACCTAGGATAGTTGAAATTCCTAGAGGCAGGGAATTGAAGCAGAGACCAAACAAGATCCCTATCAGCTCTTTAGCTCTGGACTGAATTGAGAAAGTATTATTGTTTTTAATTGGTTCCCATTTGGCCTTATTAAGAATTTAAGTGTGCTTTTACTCTAACTTTTTATCCTCTTGACATTTCTTTCCTTGATTTTATAGGTCTTTTGTCTCCCTTTATTATAATTTTCTTCTTATATTACGCTATGTTTCCTTCTGGAAAAAGAAGTCTGTCTCTGCCATTATATTTTCAACAGAAAAATATTCCTAAGAATAGAAATTGCCTTTATTAGCTGAGTTGGAGAAAGAATTATATGAGGCAATTATTTTCCACTTCTCTGAGATCTTGGCCGCGGATTTTTAACAATAATTGCTTGCAAGCGTATTTGCCTTTATATTGTATTTAATTTGAGAGGAAAGATAGTTCTTTACATCTTTGTTTCCCCAATACCTGGTATAGGTCCTGACACGTAGGAAACTCTCAATAAATGTTTTTTAAATGAATTAATAATTGGTAACATGTTATAATTGTATATTCAAATATTTATGTCTTTTACTAGACTGAATTTAAAGAATGGGATAAAATCTTATTAACCTTTGTACTACTGCTAGTGTCTGCATTAACAGTTTATGTAGGTACTCAATACATTGCAATGAATGAACGAATGAAAAAAGAAGTGAGATGGACTAGGAGGAACTTTGCATCTTTACTTTAGGGTTGTGGAGATTCCCCCTGTAAAATTACTTTTCTTCCATGCCTGTCATTGATGCAGGCAATTCCATGGTATGCTTATGCACTGCCTCCTCCTAAAAGAGCCTCTTGATGAAGTAAATCCAGAATTTAGTAAATACTTTTTCCCAGAATGAGAGCACTGGCTACCTGAAGTGAAAGGAAATGATTACGGTAGACAAAGAACACTGAAAGGAGAAAGCTTTGCTACTCTCATAATGTTTCCCTGGGTCAGCCCCAGGTACTATGGAAAGACATCGGGAGAGTCTAGTCTAGTGTGTAAGTACTAAAAGCTGAAAGAAAACCATATGCAGCAGAATTTCTATAAGACTAAAGAGGAAAGCAAATAAAACAAGGCAAATGTACAAATGGAAAGCTTCAATAATTCATTAAAGAAACAATCAAAAATAGTTTTTTTTAAGTGCCTACTGTGTCCAAGGATTTGCAATAGGTACTGTAGATACAGCAATTAATAGCAAATGTTTTCTCTATGCTAAAGGGTTTAGCAGCTTGTAGGGGAGGTTGATATTGAATGAATACCCTTTTTGTTCTTCATATCACTATTTCAACTGTAAATATATAATGAAAAATTATATATTGAAAAATTATATATATATTATATAATGAAAAATTATATATTTACAGTTGAAATAGTGATATGAACAACAAAAATTCTGGTTCCCTGTTGCATATAACAATGTGACTACCTTAATCTGAAAGGTCAGCGACAACACTCCTGAGGAGGGATCTCATAACTCTAGAGGGACAAAAAAGGCATAGCAATGCAGAGAGAGAAGAAAAGGTATTCTAGATACAAGTCAGAGTACATGCAAAGGCCCCAAGACAGAACAAACTTGAGCTTTCTTAGAACTAAAAGATTGTTATGGTTGGAGCTTAGTGAGAAGGGAAAGAATGGAGCAAATTGCAGTTGGAGAGCAAAACAAAAGCATGAGATAAATTATGTAATGCCTGAAGGCCAAGGAGCTAGGACCTTACTTTAATAGGAAGACATTGACTAATTTATTGAATTTATGGAGGTATGTCACCCAATATATGTTTTTGTAAAGAATGAATGTGGAAATGGCAAACTAGGAAGCTCCACACTCTCCAACTCCCTCAGAAATGTCAAGTAAACAACAACATACCAATCAAAGTAGCTTTGTGAGAACTCTAGAAAACCATTAAGGATCTACAGCAATCTAACAAGTGCCCAACCAAGAAAAGTCCACAGTCAAAATAGTAGGAATTTTATGTTTTTTTTTTCGTAAGATTTTACCTACTGTTTCCCTGATGTGGCAAGGAAGAAAAGCCATCCAATGACTGATTATTCTTTCAGGATGAAAAATAAAAAGAGTAAACCTTGTTTGCAACATTCTGGTTTGTATAGGGGGCTGCCCAAGGGACTTGTTTCTATCTTGCCTGACTTGGAACATTGACAGAAATAATGGCAAAGTTTGGACATCAAGTTGAAGGTTGCTAAAAACAGTGTTAGTCACAATGGCGTGAGAGGGCTTCGGAATAACTGCAGACCCATTGGTGCCTAGGACAATAGATTAGAGGCAGAGAAAAAGAGTAGAATATCTAAGGCCCTGAGAAAGAGCAGAGGTTAGACTCTTATGGATTGTAAAAGCAAGGGAATTGGATAAAAAGCACATGCATAGGACTAGGAAACGTGAATTCCAAGAAAAGGCCTGAGGAAACTTTAAGCTTTTACACTGGGTCAATTTGTGAAAGTCTTCCCCTGCATGGAGCCAGTTTCCAAAGACTACCTGTGGTGGCTATTTTATTCAAACACCGAATTTTCAACAGAAGATTGTAAGGCATATAAAGAAACAGAGAAACATGGCCTCTTCAAATTAGCCAAGTAAATATCCCAAAACTGACCTGAAAGAAAGGCTTCAGACTTACTTGACAAAGATTCAAAAACAACTGTCTGAAATATGCTCAATGAGATAAAAGAAGTACAAGGGCAGCAAACTACAGAAAGTCAGGAAAATAATATATGAAACAATGAAGATTTTAAAAAACATATACAAATTATGAAAAAGAACCAAACATAAATTCTTGACCTGAAAGTACAATAACTAAATTTAAAAATTCATGAGGACTTCAACAGCAGACTTGACTAGACAGAAAAAAGAATCAGCAGACATGAAGCTAGATCATTTGAAATTATGAAGTCTGAGGACCATAAAAGAAAAGTATGAATAAAAATAAACAGAGCCTAAGAGACTTATGGAATAACAGTAAGTGGACCAATATCATATTACTTGAGTCCTCGAAGGAGAAGAGAGAGAGAGAGGGGAAGAAAGTTTATTTGAAAAAATAATAGCTGAAAAAGAATCTCAAATTTGAGGAAAAACATGGAAATATCTTTCAAGAGGCTCAATACATTCTAGACCAAACCCAAAGGGACCCACACTAAGACACATTAAAATGAAACTGGAAAGTGAGAGACAAAGAATCTTGAAAGCAACAAGAGATAAGCAACTTTTCATGTACACAGGATCCTAAATAAGACTATAGGAAGATTTCTCCCCAGAAAACTTACAGGCCTTAAAGTGGTGGAACGAAATATTTAAAGTGCTGGAAAAAAATTCCTGTCCACTGAAAATTTGGTAGTTGGCAAAACTCCTTCAAGAATGAGAACAAATTAAGACATTTCCAGATAAACAATAATGGAAAGGGTGAAATGCCATTATGTCTGCCTACAAGAAATGCTAAACAAAGTTCTTCAATTTGGAATGAAAGGACACTAGACAGAAGCTCAAAACCAAAGAAAATATAAAGTTCCCCAGTAAAGGTGAACACATCGACAATTTAAAAACTGTTCCTGCTCTTTCCCATCTTGCAAGATGGTGGGTGAAAAAGTTGAGAAGCCGGATACTAAAGAGAAGAAACCTGAAGCCAAGAAGGCTGATGATGGTGGCAAGGTGAAAAAGGGTAACCTCAAGGCTAAAAAGCCCAAGAAGGGGAAGCCCCATTGTAGCCAGAATGGGGGAATTGGCAAGTATTCCTGATCTGCTATGTATTCCAGAAAGGCCATGTATAAGAGGAAGTACTCAGCTGCTAAATCCAAGGTTGAAAAGAAAAAGAAGGAGAAGATTCTTGCAACTGTTACAAAACCAGTTGGTAGTGACAAAAACGGTGGTACCCGGGTGGTTAAACTTCGCAAAATGCCCAGATATTATCTTACTGAAGATGTGCCTCAAAAGCTGTTGAGCCATGGCAAAGAAACACTTCAGCCAGCATGTGAGAAAACTGTAACCCAGCATTACCCCGGGACCATTGTGATCATGTTCACTGGACGCCACAGGGGCGAGAGGGTGGTTTTCCTGAAGCAGCTGGCTAGTGGCTTGTTATTTGTGACTGGAACTCTGGTCCTCAACCAAGATCCTCTATGAAGAACACACCAGAAATCTGTTATTGTCACCTCAACCAAAATTGACATGAGCAATGTAAAAATCCCAAAACATCTTACTGATGCTTACTTCAAGAAGAAGCAGCTGTGGCAGCCTAGACACCAGGAAGGTGAGATCTTCAACACAGAAAAAGAGAAATATGAGATTACAGAGCAGTGCAAGATTGATCAGAAATCTGGGGACTCACAAATTTTACCAAAAATCAAAACTATTCCTCAGCTCCAGGGCTACCTGTGATTTGTGTTTGCCCTGATGAATGGAGTTTATCCTCACAAATTGGTGTTCTGAATGTCTTAAGAACCTAATTAAATAACTGATTGCCTTTAAAAAAATTATTGTAATTATGATCTGTAACTCCATCTTTTATTGTATTACAGGATTTGAAAGACAAAATAAAAAATTATAAATCTATGTTAATGAAGACACAATATATAAAGGTTTACTTTGTAACATCAACAAACAACATAAAGTGGGGGATAGGCAGAGCACTAAAGGAGTATCTTTTTTTTTGGTATTTGGTTAAAGTTGTCCTTATTTTAAAATAGATTATTAAAGCTTTAGGACATTATATTTTCTATATCTATAATCTATAGATTATACACAAAACGAAATGAGAAGAAAATCAAGACATGTCATTATAAAAATGCAATCAAACACAAAAGAAATCAGTAAGGGAGGAAAAGAAGGCTAACAAAGCCACCAGACATACAAATAGCAAATAACAAAATGGTAATAGTAAACACTTTCATGTCAGTAATTACTTTCAAATCATGTAAATGGATTAAATTCCCCATTCAAAAGACATAGATTGATAGATTGGCAAGACGGATAAAAAAGTAAACTACCCAACTCTATACTATGTACAAAAGCATATAGTTGGAAGTGAAAGATAAAAAGAAATATTCTGAGCAAACAGTGGCCATAAAGGAGCAGAGATGGCTATACTAATATTATACAAAATAGACTTTAAATCAGAAACTGTTACGAGAGACAAAGAAGGACATCATAGAATGATAAAAAGGTCAATTCATCATAAAGATATAATAATCATAAACATATATGAATCAAATATCAGAGCTCCTAAATACAGAAATAAAAAGCAGACAGAATTGAAGGGAGAAATTGACAGTGCTACAATATTAATAAATATTAATAAATAGCTAAAATCAGAAATGAAAGCAGAAACATTCCAACCAATTTTATGGAAATGAAAATAATTGTGAATACTATGAACCTATAACCTAGGTAAAATGGAAACATTCCTAGAAAAAACAACTCATCAAGTCTGAATCTTGAAGAAACAACAACAAAAATCTCAACAGTTTATAACTATTAAGGAGATTGAATTAATAACCTAAAACTTCTCCACAAAGAAAAACCAAGGCATGTATGACTTTACTGGTGAATTCTCACAAATATTAAAAAAAATTAACATCCGTCCCCTTCAAACTCTTCCAAGAAACACAAAAGTAGGAAACACTTTCAAATTTATTCTATGAGACCAACATTACCCTGAGGTCAAAGGCAGACAAAAACGTTGTAATATCCCTGATGAATATTGATCCAAAAGTCCTCAACAATATACTAGCAAACCAAATTCAACAGGAAATTAAAAGGTTTCAAAACCTATGTTCAGAATATGAATATTGATCAATGTACCATACTAACAGAATGAAGAAAAAACTCACATAATTATCTCAATTGATGCAGAAGAAACATCGACAAAATTAACACACTTTTCATGATAATAACACTCAACAAACTAGCAATAAGAGGAAACTACATCAACATAATAATAAAAAAATATGAAAAGCCCATAACTAATATCCTCACTGTTGAAAGATCGAAATCTTTTCCTTTAAGATTATGAACAAGATAATAATATCCACTGTCACTATTTATATTCAGCACAGTACTTGAAGTCCTAATCAGAGCATTAGGCAAGAAAGTAAAATAAAAGACATTCAATTGTTATCTCTCTTTGCTGATGACATAATCATATATGTAGAAAACCCTGAAGATTAACACACATACACACAAACCTGTTAGAACTACTAAATGAATTCAGCAAGGTTGCAGGATACAAAATCAGCACATCAAAATTATTTTGGTTTTTATACACTGGCAATGAACAACCTCAAAAAGAAATTAAGAAAACAAATTCCATTTAAAACAGCGTCAAGTATAATAAGATACTTATTAATTAACTTAGCCATGGAGATGAAAGGCATATAGACTGAAAAATACAACTGAAAACAAATAAACAGGAAATCATCCTGTGTTCATGGATTGGAAGACGTATTACTGTTAAGGTGATTGATACTACCCTAGAGTAGTCTACAGATTCAATGCAATCCATATCAAAACCCCAAAACATTTTGGCAGACATAGAGACAACCTGTTGGGTGAGAGAAAATATTTGCAAACGACTCATCCAACTAGGGACTAATATCCAGACTATACAAGAACTCAAACAACTCAACATTTAAAAAAGAAACCCCAAAGAATTCCATTAAAAGTTGGCAAAGGACATGCACAGACATTTCTCAAAAGAAGACATAAAAATGACCAACAGGTATAAGCAATGGTCATCATGAC
Organism: Sapajus apella; assembly: GCF_009761245.1. NCBI lineage: Eukaryota > Metazoa > Chordata > Mammalia > Primates > Cebidae > Sapajus > Sapajus apella. The sequence continues at coordinate 11,843,435 of NW_022436961.1, read as the reverse complement.
TAATCATTGGGGAAGTACAAATCAAAACCATAGTGAAATACTATCTTACTCTAGTTACAATGGCTATTACTAAAAAGACAACAAAACGAAACAAAACAAAAAAACAGATGCTGGGGATGATGCAGAGAAAAGGAAACTCTTACACACTGTTGGTATGAATGTAAATTAGTGCAGCCACAATGAAAAACTGTATGGAGTTTTTTTTTTTTCCCCAAAAAACTAAAAATGGAATTACCATATGATCCAATAATCCCACTACCAAATATTTATCCAAAGAAAAAGAAATCAGAATGTCAAAGACATACTTGCACTTGCATGTTTATTGCAGCACTATTCATAGTAGCAAAGGTATGGGGTCAACCTAAATGTCCACCAATGAATGAATAGATAGAATGTGGTATGTGTACAAGCACACACACACACACACACACAATGGAATACTATCTAGACATAAAAAAGAATAAAATCATACCATTTGCAGCAACATGGATGGATAAATAAAGTGAAAAGACAAAGGGAAGAAAAACCTATCCTAAAATTAATATAGAATCTTATAGGATCTGGATAAACAAAATAATCTTGAAAAATAAGAACAAAGTATGAGGTCTCCCACGTTCTGTTATCAAAAGTTATTACAAAGCTCTAGTATTCAAAACAGAGTGGCATAATGATAGATATATAAACCAATAGAGTGGAAGGGAGGGACAAGTGTGCCAAGACCATTCAATGGGGTAAAGGACAGTCTTTTTTAACAAATGAGGGTGGTGATGGGGGTACTGAATATCCACATGCAAAAGAACAAAGTTTGATTCTTCCCTTACACCATATGCAAAAATTAACTAAAATTGGATCCAAATTCTAAATGTAAGACCTAGAACTATAAATCTTTTAAAAGAAAACAGGAGAAAAACATTACAACATTGAATTTGGCAATGATTTCTTAAATAAGACACCAAAAGTACAGGCAACAAAAGAAAAAAAGTAGATAAACTACACCAAAATTAAAAACTGTTCATCAAAGAACATTCAACAGAGTGCAAAGGAGCAAAGGCAACCCACAGAATGGAAGAAACTATTTGCAAATCATCTATCTCATTAGGTTAATATCTAGAATATATAAAGTAAGTAACAAAAAGTAACCCGATTCAAAAATGGGCAAAACACTTGAATAGATATTTCTTTAAAGAAGACATTCATGTCCAGCAAGCATATGAAAAGATGTTCAACATGACTAACAGGGAAATGGAAATCAAAACCACAATGAGATAGCACCTCATACTCATAAGGAATGGCTGCTATTCCAAACAAACAAGCAAAACAAACAAAACTTAACAGAAAATAATAAGCGTGGGCTAGCACGTGGAGAAGTTAGAACTCTCTTTCACTGTTGGTGTGAGTGTAAAATGGTACAGCTGTTATGGGAAACAGTATGGTGATTCATCAAAAAATTACAAATGTTTTCTATATGATCCAGCAAGTCCATCTCTGGGTATATACCCCAAAGAATTGAAAATAGGATCTTGAGGAGATAGTTGTACACCTGCATTCATATTAACATTATTCACAATAGCCAAAAGGTGAAAGTAACCTAAACGTCCATTGATGGACGAATGGATAAACAAAATGTGGTATATGTCTATGATGTATTATTATTCAGCCTTAGAAAGGAAGGAAATTCTGATGCATGCCACAAATATGGATGAACCTTGAGGGCACTATGCTAAGTGAAATTGGCCAGTCAGAAACAGAACCACTGTATGACTCTAGTTATATGAGGTACCAGAGTGCTCAAATTTATAGAGACAGAAAGTAGAATGGTGGTTTCTAGGGGCTAGAGGGAAAGGGAATGGACAGTTTGTGTTTAATGAGTACAGGATTTCAGTTCTGTAAGATGAGCTCTGAAGATGGCTGGTAGTGCTGGTTGCACAATATTAATGTAGTCAATACCACTGAACTGTACACTTAAAAATGATTAAGGTGGTGATATGGTTTGGCTGTGTCCCCACCCAAACCTCATCTTAAATTATAGCTCCCATGATTTCCATGTGTCATAAGAGGGGATTGGTGGGAGGTAATTAAATCATGGGGGTGGGATTTTACCATGCTATTCTCATGATTGTGAATAACTCTCATGAAATCTGATCATTTTATAAAGGGGAGTTCCCCTCCACACACCCTCTTGCCTGTCACCATGGAAGACATGACTTGGCTCCTCCTTTGCTTTCTGCCATGATTGTGAGGCCTCCTCAGACATGTGGAACTGTGAATCCATTAAACCTCTTTTTCTTTATAAATTAACCAGTCTTGGGTATGTCTTTACTAGCAGCATGAAGGTGGTAAATGTCATGTTATGTGCATTTTACCATAATTAAAAATTATAATAGTTCACTTATTCCATTCCTTCTCCAAATTATAATCTTACTGTAAAAAAAGCACAAATGAGATTTAAACTGTCAAGAACAAGGGCAAGGTGAGGGTCCTTGGGCCTTGTAATTGATGAGTATCTTGCCAAAGTAACATTACTTGGAGTTTCAAATTGCTGAATGGTGACCAATAAATTTGAGAGGAGGATGGGGATTTAAAAGCACAGTGTCAGGGAGATAGTTCTTCTATATTTTATTGAAGGATGTTAATAGATTTTCCTTCAAATTAATAAAATTAGGACAAGTAGTATATATTTTAATTTATTAATATAACTATAGAAGAACTAAAACACATTTGATCAAAAGTGATGCTTTCAGCAAGCTATCTTGGGATAGTAGAAATAGGTTAGGAAGCCCTAAATTTTCATATTGTACCCTTTGTTATCATTTAACACATTTTTCTGTGCATATATTACTTTACTTTTAATAATTTAAAAATTCTTACATAATACGGCAGAGTATAATGAGAAATACAATAAACACCTTTGTTCTTAATAGCTAGATTTATCAAATCAGAACAGTTTACCATCTGTGCTTCAGATATTTGCTAAGACACAGTATGTTACAGATACATTTGAAGTTTCTACCTAATAATTCCTCTCCTTCCCCAGGGGATGTTGGGATTTGCTTTTCATATTATATTTGTGATACACACACACTTTGAATAAGTATATGTATCATATATAATATGAACAGTAAACACTAAATAATTTTTTTCATATTTTAAACTTTATGTAAATGGCATTATACTTTCTATATTGTTCTGCAGTTTTCTTTTATTGTTCAATGTTCTGTTTGAGAGAGGTGGTTTTGTGGCCCTGAAGCAAAAATTATGATTTATTGCTATGGTTATTTATTTATGGGGATATATAATTATGTAATAATATAATCCATAAGTATTCCTGCCATGTAACTTATATAGATAATACTTCATAATCAAAGACACTTATAAACTTTGTATCTAAATGATAATTGGAGTCCTGTTTAGAGAACAAACTAGGAAAAACATTGGCATAAAAGAGAAGCCTCTTTTTTTGACAAATGATTTTGTTTCTGCTTTAAATTGGGTAAGTTTTTCTGGACCATATCTAATGTCAATTTTCATAATAATATACTGGTTGCATAACCCGTTTGCCAATTTGTCTTGGCTGAAGTTACTGAAGGTGAATAAAATTATAAGTTTTTCTCTCCTTGGGAACAGTTTCTGAATTATTTAGAGAAAGGAAGCCCAAGTACCTTAGTGATTGGGTTCTGGTGACCCCACACAATGTTATAGGAGCTGAGCTTTCATTAGAAACAGTGTTTGTCCCAGAATATTCAATGTGTCATTTTATTTAGTCTCTTCTACTGTCCTCAGAAATAGACATTATTTTCTCATTATTCAAATGAGGTAATTAGAACACAGAGGTTTGCAAATCACCCAAGGTCACCCAGGTACATGGTAGAATTGGGACTTTAAGCCAGTTCTTTTTTCCTCCAGTGCTCTTTCTATTCCTGCCAATGCAGATAAACCTTTGAAAAAATGTAAAAGTCTGACTTGGGAAAAGGAATTTAGTTGATCTTACTGTCCAATTTCTCCATCTGATTTTCACAAAGAGAGTTTTTGTTGTGGCTTGTGAATAGGTATCCACGTATTTTTGTTGGCCCTAGCTATGTGACTCTTCTCAAAGCCTAAAAACCTCAATGTATTTTCAAACGGATAAGAGTCACTTCTACCCAACATTATGAGCTTTGTTAATATGTCTTCCTCATCTTCTGTCATACACATACATGCTTATTTTATTTTTTACATGTTTATTTCTTATTTTCTCCCCACCATCCTTACCTCCCTAATTGTCCAAATTCAATACAGCTATGGTATGAACAATATTTACTTTGCTTCTTACGTTGCGGTTATTTGTATCAAATGAGAAAACGAATGTAGAAAGGGTTTCAAAGTATGATGAACTATACAAGTGAAAGAGACTTAGAAACTGTATTTTAGTCTGAAGTTTAAGGCTGCTGTCACTTATTCAAGGATTACCAGTGATGTCAGTGAAGAGAAAAACATACACATTTTCCCACAGATTTATTCTCTGAAAAACTATGTTGATTTTGTTCTCTGTAAATAAAGGGGAAAGAATAATTGTATAGATAAGGCTTTTGTTTGCATGTAAGACAGCAAAATTCCATGGTCCTATTACATTCATGCATTTTTATTGTGGCAAACTTTTTTCTTGCAATTCAAAATTCATAAATTTTATTGTATATAAAGTTATACATCTATAAAGTTGATTTTAGAATGCTTTAAAAGTTAAAAAAGAAAAACCCAAAGAATGTCACTATTTGCAACCACTTAAGATCTAAGTATTAAGTGTCAGTGGCTGCTAACATCACAAAAAACAGAGATAACTAGATACAGACACTATGTGCCTTCTGCTGAAAGATTGCACTGCTACCTAGGGTCATACCCAAAACAGACACTTGCGTCTGATCAACCATCTGGATCCAGCAACTAATTTACAAGTTTTATAGCAGTCAGAAGATACATGAAACTACTCTGTGGGACTTCAATCAGCAAAACCCAGACTGTGAGAACATTTATAGAAAAACAACTGTCATCAAGTAAATTTTTAGGATAAAATAGAAGAAATAGAGGGAAAAATAGAAGAGATAGAAGGAAAACTCATACATTAAAAGAGATTTAGGTATATATCACACTGAAGAGATTATAATTCCTCATCTTGTTGATGTTCATGCCTTTTGCTGCCTAATGTTACAGTGCTCTTCTACCATAGGAGGGCTCTATCCCTTGACACTGGGCTCAGACACACCCAGTTTCCCCTATTATTAATATCTTATATTCGTATATGGTATATTTTTGTGATTAGCCAAGTATTTATATATTATTTTTAACTAAAGTCCATAATTCACTCAAATTTCCTTAGTTTTTACCTAATGTTCCCTTTTTTTGTTGTTCCAGGATTCCATCCAGGAAACCACATTGCATGTATCCATCATTTCCTTGGATTCCTCTTGGCTGTGGTACTTTCTCAGACTTTCCTTGTTTGTGATAACCTTGATAGTTTTGAGGAGTAGTGTTTATGTGTTTTGGAGAATGTTTCTTAATTGGGCTTTGTTTGATGTTTTTATCAGTAGACTAGGTATAAGGATTTTTGGGACGAAGACCTCATACTATCAACATGACATCACTGTTGATATTGATCTTGCTCCCCTGACTAAGGTGATGTGGGTCAGCTTTCTCCACTGATAATATACTCCCTCCCTGCTTTTTCTACTGAACTCTTTAGAAAGAAATCACTATGCAAGGCTAACATTTAAGGAGTAGGGAGTTATGCTCCCCCTGCTTGAAGGCAGAATGTCTATATAAATTCTATATGGGAAATTTGTCTCTTTTTCTTCATTTATTTATTCAATCATTGATTTATATTAGTATGGACTCATACATATACTTTGGATTACAATTCAATACTGATTTATTTTGTTGTTCAAACTCTTCCCTCTGGTGATAGTTTCTTTTGCTGTGCAGAAGCTCTTCAGTTTAATTAGATCCCATTGGTTAGTTTTTGCTTTAGTTGCAATTGCTTTTGGTGTTTTCAGCATGAAATCCTTGCCCATGCTCATGTCCTGAATGGTACTACCTAGATTTTCTTCTAGGGTTTTACATTTAAGTTTTGGGTTTTACATTTAATAGTGTAATCCACCTTGAGTTGATTTTTGAGTATGGTTTAGGAAGGGGTACAGTTTCAATTTTCTGCATATGGCTAGTCAGTACCAGTTATTAAGTAAGGAATTATTTCCCCATTGCTTAGTTTTGTCAGAGTTGTTGAGATCAGATGGTTGTAGGTGTGTGGTCTTATTTCTGAGTTCTCTATTCTAACCCATTGGTCTATTTGTTTATTCTTGTATCGGTACCATGCTGTTTTGGTTACTGTAGCTTTGTTGTATAGTTTGAAGTTGGGTGGTGTGATACCTCTAGCTTTGTTATTTTTGTTAGGATTGTCTTGGCTATTCAGGGTCGTTTTTGGTTCCATGTTAATTTTAAAATAGTTTTTTCTAATTCTGTGAAGAATTCCAATGGTAGTTTCATGGAAATACCATTGAATCTAGAAATTACTTTGGGCAGTTGGCCATTTTCACAATATTGATTCTTTCTATCCATGAGTATGGAATTTTTTTCCATTTGTTTGTGTTCTCTCTCTTATTTCTTTAAGCAGTGGTTTGTAGTTCTCCTTGAAGAGGTCATTTGCTTCCCTTCTTAGCTATATTCCTGGGTAGACACAATTAGAATTAATAAGGGGGATATCACACTGACTCCACAGAAATACAGACAACCACCAGAAAATACTATAAGTACCTCTATATCTATAAACTAGAAAATGTAGAGGCAATGGATAAATTCCTGGACACATACACCCTCCCAAGACTGAACTGGGAAAAAATTGGATCCCTGAATAGACCAATAACAAGTTCTGAAATTGAGGCAGCAATACATAGTGTATCAACCAAAAAAACCCCAGGATCAGATGGATTCACAGCTGAATTCTACCAAAGGAGCAAAGAAGAGCTGGTAACATTTCTGTTGAAACTATTCCAAAAAACTGAAAGGGAGGGACTCCTCCCTAACTCATTCCATGAGGCCAGCATTATTTTAGTACCAAAACCTGGCAGAGATACAACAACAACAACAACAAGAACAACGAAACCTTCAAGCCAATATCCTTAATGAACACTGATGCAAAAATCCTCAATTAAATATTGGCAAACCAAATCCAGCAGCACATCAAAAAGCTTGTTCATCACGATCAAGTTGGCTTCATCCCTGGGATGCAAGGTTGGTTCAACATATGCAAATCAATAAATGTTATTCATCACATAAATAGAACTTGAGGCAAAAAACACATTATCTCAATAGATTCAGAAAAAGCCTTTGGTAAAATTCACCATCTCTTTATGTTAAAAACTCTTAGTAAACTAGGCACTGAAGAAGCATACCTCAAAATAATAAGAGCCATATATGACAAACCCACAGCCAATATTATACTGAATAGGCAAAAGCTGGAAGCATTTTCCTTGGAAACCAGCACAAGACAAGGATACCCTCTCTTACCATTTGTATTCAACATAGTATTGAAAGTTCTGGCCAGGACAAGCAGGCAAGAGAAAGAAATAAAAGGTATTCAAGTAGGAAAAGAGGAAGACAAACTGTCTCTGTTAGCAGATGACATAATCCTATATCTAGAAACTGCCCCACCATCGTTTCAGCCCCAAAGCTTCTAAACTTGATAAGCAATTTCAGCAAAGTCCCAGAATACAAAGTAAATTTGCCAAACTTGCTAGCATTCCTATATACCACCAACAGGCAAGTAAAGAGCCAAATCCTAAATGAACCTCCATTCACAATTGCTACAAAAACAATAAACTTACCAGTTTTTTTTCTTTCATAGATTTTGGTTTTGGTATTGTATCTAAAAACTTATTTCCAAACTCAAGAGCTATAGATTTTCTCCTGTTTCATTCTAGAAATTTTATAGTTTACATCTTACACTTAGGTCTAGGCTGTATTTTCAGATAATTTTTGTAAAAAGTATAAGATCTGTATCTAGTTTAATTTTTTCACGTATGGACATTAATTTTTTCAGCATTTTTGTTTTAAAACTTTACTAAATTTTTTTTTTGACAAAACTCAGTTGACTGTATTTGAGTGTGTCTTTTTCTGGGGTCTCTATTCTATTCGATTCATCTATATGTCTATTCTTCTGCTAATATGATCCTGCCTTGATTATGGTAGCTTTGTAGTAAGTCTTGAAATTTAGTAGTGTGCCATCTAACTTGTTACGCTTCTTTAGAATTATGTTGGCTATTGTAGACCTTTTGTCTTTCCATATAGACTTTAGGATTAGTTTGTTGGCATCTACAAAATAGATTCCTGGGGATTTGATTGGATACCCTTGGTTCTATAGATGAAGTTGGGAAAAATTCACATCTTGACAATATGAGACCTTGCTTTCTGGGTCTGTTTCAGTTTCTGTCATTTTTGGAAAGTTTTCAGCCATTATTACATCTAATATTTCTTCTGCTTCATTCTTTCTTCTTCTACTGATATTATACCTTTTGAACTTGTCCCACAGTTCTTGGCTGTCCTGTTTTGTTGGGCTTATTTCCCTCTTTCATTTTTTTCTCTTTGCATTTTAGTTTGAGAAGTTTCTATTGCTGTGTCATCAAGCTCACTGATTTTCTCCTTGGCTGTGGCCAGCCTACTGATGACCTCATCAAGAGAATCCTTTATTTCTAATATTGTTTTTGATTTATAGCACCTCCTTCTGAGTCTTTCTTAGCATTTCCATCTATCTCTTTACATTACCTATTTTTATATGTTGTCTTTTTCTGTTAAGAGTCCTTAACATATTAATCATAGTTATATTAAATTCCCCATCAGATAATTCCAACATCTGTGTCACATCTGAGTCTGACTCTGATAATTGCTTTGTGTCTTCAGACTGTTTTTCTTGTCTTTTGGTATTCCTCATAGGATTGTGTTGAAAGCTAGACATTGTATTGTATACTAGGGGCTGAGATAAATATGTTTTCAGTGAGAAAATTTATGTTAATACGGGGTTAATGTTTGCTGTAGATATAGCTTCCAGAGATTTCAGAACCCTTCAGTATCCTTGCTTTTGCCTCTACCCTTGCGGGATTCATACATTCTGTTCTTCAGAGAAAGTCAGTGTCTTGTAGCTCTTTCATATGTAATCAATTATTATTATACTGGAGTTCTGATGGCATGGTAGTAAAAGGTAGGAAAGGAGAGCAGTCTATGTAAAATGCGAAGATTAAATCTTAGTGTTTTGGTAAGGAGGAATGGTCTGTGTCTTTTGGCTATGACCATGAACACTGTCTTCCCAATGGTGTAGCTTTTTTTCTTTCTTTCTGCTCCCTTTTCCCTTTCTTGGCGGAGTGTTCCTCATCCATTGCCTTGAAGTCTTGACTCCTGTTGACTATTGTTTTTTCCTCTTAGGTGAGACAGGAAAGCTAGAAGGGCTTGGAGTGGGCGGAATGACCTTACCCCATGTAACATAAGCTCAAAAATGCCTCTTCTCTTAAATAGTAGGCCCTTATTTTAAAGAAGGCTCAGAGATTACTTTACAATTATTACTTTTCCCCTCTCTTTTCAGAGGCATGATGGGATGAGTACCTGTTGGGTTTCCTGGAGATAAAGCCTCTGAAAACTTAGGGGTCCCCCTCAGCCCTCAGCCTCAAGGAATTTTCTCACTCTCATGGTAGTCCACACTCAGTCTCAGTAATTTGCCAAAATAATTACTTAAGTGCTCTTATCAGTTTATGGCTCAAAAAGCTTAAGTTTCAGGTGAGCAGATCTTAGCCTTGTCTCTCTGTAAATGTACGTCTCTCTGGATTTCGGAGTGTTGATTTATGCTGCAACTTCAGTTTTCTTATGGGTCCAGGAAAAGTCATTGACTTACAAATTTTTCTTGCTAGAGACAGAAGTGGTAATATCCAAGCCCTTTACATCCAGCTGAGCCTGGAAGTTTTTGTTTTAAAGTTCTTCATACAGATTTCACACATGATATACTAAGTTCTTTCCTATGTGCTTATTCTTCTTATTGCTATTGCAAATGAGATTTTCTTTACCACTATAATCTTTAACAGGTTTGCTGTTTAAATGAGGTTGCTGATTTCACCATATTATTTTTATATCCTGGAACTTCACTGAATTATTTTATGGGTAATGCTCCTTTTATCATTAATAATTCTCTAAAGTTTTTTAGGCATACTACTAGGTTTGTGCAAAAATAATTGTGGGTTTTGCTGTTACTTTCAATTTTAAAAAACCGTAATTACTTTTGCACCAACCAAATATTGCAAGTAGCAATAACTTTACTCCTTTTTTTAAAATAACAATTTTTATACCTTTAATTGATTTCTCTTCTCTAATTGTATTAGGTAATACCTCTGATACAATGGTGAATAGTCATAAGGATGATGGTCATCCTTGTCTTGTTTATAATCTTAATGAAAATGTTTCTGGTATTTTCTAATTTGGTAAGATACTGGTTTAGGATATCTATCTATCCTATCATGCTAAGAAAGAAATTTTAAGTTGTTTTCTTTTTGAGTGTTTTTACCAGGAATCAGTATTGTATTTTGTCAGAGTATTGTTTTATTATCAATGCAGATACATACATTTTTTTCTTAGATTTAATAATGTGGATTATAATAACAATGGATTATCTAATATTGAACCAACTTTGCATTCTGAAATAAATCCCTCTTAGTCGTGTTGTATTAATTTCTTCACGTATAGGATTCTGTTTTCTAATGTTTACTTAGTATATTTACATCAATATCCATAAACATATTGCTCTGTAAGTTTTTTTTTTGGTATTTTTTAAAATTTAGATTTAGGTATTAGTGTAGTACTTGCCTCTTAAAAATTAGGAGGTTTTTCTTCATCTTCATTGTTCTAGAAAACTCTATAAAACATTGGAATATCAAATCTTTGAAGATTTGGTAGAATTTCCTTCCAAAATTATCTGGGCAAGGTGTTTTTATGGTAATGTGGCTTATTAATAACTTACTTTTTATCTTCTATGGAAAATGTTGTCTATCTATAATTGAGTCAAATATCATTTATTTTATTGCCCCAAGAAATTATCTATTTCCTGTGTTTTCAAAGCTATTTGCAAAGAGGTCTGTAAAATAGTCACTTATGGTGTTTTAAATTTTTGTTTCAGTGGTTGTTTCCCTGTTATCTTCTATTTTTTATTTTATAATTTCTCCCCTATTTTATTAATTTCTTTAAAATAAACCTACAGGAATTTTATTTCAATGGCAAAAGATTTTTTTCCCCATTTATTTATTTTATTGCATTTTAGGTTTTGGGGTACATGTGAAGAACATGCAAAATTGTTGCATAGGTACACACGTGGCAGTGTGATTTGCTGCCTTCCTCCCCATCACCTACATCTGGCATTTCTCCCCTTGCTATCTCTCCCCAGCTCCCCACCCCCCACCGTCCCTCCCCTATTTCCCCCCAACTGACCCCAGTGTGTAGGGCTCCCCTCCCTGTGTCCATGTGTTCTCATTGTTCAACAGCCCAGCAATCCCATTACTGGGTATACATCCAAAGGATTACAAATCGTTCTACTATAAGGACACGTGCACACGAATGTTCATTGCAGCACTGTTTACAATAGCAAAGACCTGGAACCAACCCAAATGCCCATCGACAATAGACTGGATAGGGAAAATGTGGCACATATACACCATGGAATATTATGCAGCCATCAAAAACGATGAGTTTGAGTCCTTTGTAGGGACATGGATGAACCTGGAAACCATCATTCTCAGCAAACTGACAGAAGAGCAGAAGATCAAACACCGCATGTTCTCACTCATAGGCAAAAGATTTATAAGATCTGAAGAGAAATTAGAGTATAGGAATTTAATAAGTCTACTGTTTTTCTATTTTTTAGTTGATTAATTTCTACTTTTATCTTTGTTTTATGCTTCTTTGTGCTTTCTTTTTACTTTATTTTTTTTTTCAGCTTGGTTTTTAATTTATTTAATTTTATTAAAATTTTTTTTGGAATTAGAAATATTTAGTTCTATGAATTTTTCTCTAAATACTAATTTCAATACATCTTTTCATTATTATTATTTTTCAGAAATTTTGTCACATAAGTTTATATTTTCCCTTTAGGTAGAGTGTTTTCCAATAAAATTTTTTTCTTAAAATTTGCATGAAAGAATTTTTTTGCTCTTTGATTCTGTTAACAATTTTTAGTTTTTATTGCATTATGATATTTGTTGTGATACTTCTACTTTATGAAGATTATTGATATTTTCTTTGTGACTTAATATTTGATAGTTTTGTAAATGTTTTATTGCACTTGAGGTGTACTAGTTACTGCATGGCTGTAGAGTTTGGTATATACTTATAAAGTTTGGTATATGATTTTTGGTATAATTTGCCACATGGCTGTAAAGTTTGGTATACACTTATTAAGTTTGGTAGAATTGTAAAATCTACCTTGTATATGTTGTTTAGATCTTATAACTCTTTAGTATTAAGTTGTGACTTTAGAATTTTTGTTATATTAAATTTTTTGGCTTGAATTCTAGTTTGGCTGATAGCACATCACATTTCCTGATTTCTTATTGTTTCCATTGACTTCAATTTTTTGTCTCTTAAATTTAGATTTTCTGATTCACCTTGTTTTATGTATGAAATTGTATGTAGCATATAGTTACATCTTGGTCTGTGTACCAAACTCAAAATCCTTTCCTTTTAATAGGTGAGTTTAGCCCATTTATATTTATATTGATATGATTATAACTTTTATTTTCAACTCTGACACAGTAGTTCATAGTTATGTATATTTTAAATTATTTGCTATGTTTCTTTCTCTCTCTCTGCATGATGTGTCTTTTTTGCCTTTTAACGTTTTTCTAGGTGTGCTTTTGCTTACCACAAACGGGCCAGCAGTCTAAGACCTATGCATGAGAAACCACACATAGTGATTTGGTGTTTATTCTTTTTGTTACTTACAGTTATCATGAAGTTTGGGTATTCTCTATGTTCAGGTTATGCGGAGGGCATAATTTGTGTAGTTTTTTTTTTATTATTATTTCTCTTTATTACTTCTTAGTTGGAGACAGGGACCTAGACAGTTGCCATTTTCCTCAATGATCTATAATTCTGGCTTCTAGAAATTATAAGAATATTTTCCACTGCAGTCTGACATGCCAAATGTAGTAGTAATTAAATTTGTGGGGGAATGTTTGTAATTGGGTTTATTGCTTTTGGGAAATGGCATGGGTTGGATTAAAGACCATAGAAAACCCAGAAAGTCTTTATGATGCTATACTAGTCAAACTGCCATTAACATGGGCTGTTCAGAACGCTGAAAGATATATGAAACCTCAACTTTCTACAGGGAAGAAGCAAGCTGAGAAAATTGCTCAAAGGGTATATTTTCTCTTGTTCTCTTCAAAAATGGCCAAAGGTGATGGAAAAAGAAGGATTCCAAGAACATGGAGCCAAGGGCTACAGAAAACAACTGACTGAGGAACCATTCCCATGAAACCAAACGGGCATTATCAAAAAATATTATTCATCCTAAAAATAGACCTGGCATCCTGTGGGATTGCAAAGTTGCTATGTACCAGTGAGTTCAGTGTGCCTCCTATCTTCGCCTTTTGTGAATGGCAGTGTTTATTGTGACTATTTTGCCTGATTTTACCACTGTATAATGATTTGTCTTTTAATTCATAGGCCTCTAGAGCAAGATGAGCCATATCTATACCTGTGGTGGATAGTGTGTTGTTCTGTGTAGATACCCCTCAGCAATGAAGGACTTACTTTCTGACCTGCTGGGAGTGCTCGTGAAACATAGGCCTTAGTTGTTGTCCTTCTTTGGGCATTTCCAATAGCTCATTTCCCAAGGTCGTATGTTCTTACAGGGACAGCTCTGATTCATGTTGGGCATAAAGTTCCAGCCCTTTATACCCAACTTGGTACAACTATGAGGGGCCACCGCAAGCTGGGGAATTTATTTTGGGTTACCTGGGGCTTTTCTGGGAACTGAACTACAGGTCGACACCTCCTTCTGTCTAATCCTTCTTTTATTGTTTTCTATGGGTGTTTATCTCAAGAGTACTCCCAAATAATTATAGTGTGTGCTAATTTCTTTCTCAGAATATACCTTCCAGGGAACCTAATCTGCATCAAGTCCTGATATATGTCTACCACAAGTTCCTGAATTTTTAACTTGATGCTCAATGGGTTGAGATGTTTTGGAGAGTCTTGTGAGTGGTGAACACATGTCTGCATGCATGGGGGAATGAATAATTGTAGTCCTGGGTAAAGACTATGGTAGATGGTAAAGATGACTCCATTTTTTTCGCTGCTCCTATGTTCATGTCTTTTGCCATCTTACTTTGCAGGGTTCCTCCGTTGTGACTCAGTACATGGCCATGTAACTCGCTTTGTCCTAGGAGGAAGTAGAAGTGTCAGTGTGCTAATATAAACCTAAGCTTCAGAATGTCTTATATATTTGCTTTTTTTTTTTAAATTCTTTTTCATTTTTGCACTTTAGCCTGCTGGGAACTGGGAAGTATGAGGAATATAGCAAAGCCATTAAGATCATCCAAGCTGAGGCTAGCATCAAGGAGCTAGAAGCCTATAAATGCAGATATATGAGCAAGCTCTGCTAAGATCAGTAGAGCTTCTAACTGACCACTCCAGATATTAGAACTTGCTGTTGTGTACCACTGTAGTTCATTTTGTGGTTGTTTGTTGTGCAGCATTATTATAGTAATAGACATGGAATACAAGGAAAGACAAAACTATGATGTGTGTGGATGCACCCTTGGACTATAAAGGTTTAAAGATACATAGGTGTGTAATATAAAGATCAGAGTATTGGTAATATTGAGGAGAAGGAGAGGATTGTGTCTGGAACAGCTGCTCAAGTGGCTGAAAATGCTGTATTTCTTAAACTGGTTGGTTCTTACAAGGGTGGTAATTATTCATTTAGCTACAAATTTTTAAATGGACATTTTCTCTCCTTATTTTATAATAAAAAGGTTAAAATAATTTTTTAACTTTTAACTTTATAGCAAGAGAAATACATATACCCTAGAGAGGTTAAGAGGAACAAATGAAAGCAGCAGAACAAGGATTAGCATCCAGATCAAATATTATGTGAATAAATGAGAAAAATAATGTCAATGAAAGGAAGTGATATTTTCATAGAGAAGGATACAGGATTGGATGCATTGGCTGACATTTGTCATCTCAGTGCTTTAGGAGGTTGAGGTTGGAGGATCACTTGAAGCCAAGAGTTTGAGAGTAGCTTGGGTCACATAGTGAGACCCTACCTCTACAAAAACATTTTTAAAAAGTATCCGGATGTGGTGGCATGCAACTGTAGTCTTAGCTACTTGGGAGACTAAGATATGAGAATTGCTTGAACACCCGAATTTGAGGTTGTAGTAAGCTGTGATTGTGCCTCTACACTTCAGCCTGGGCAACAGAATGAGATCTTATATCAACCGCAAGAGAGACAGAAGTACACAAAAATAATGAGCTATGGAAAATTGCAGACTAAAGGTGCTAAAATTTTTTTTATCAAAGGAGTATATGTAATATTTTTCTGAAATTTTAAAGAAAATCATATTTTTGAAATGCATAAAAGATATCCCTATCAAGAGGTGAGAGTTTCTATTAGGAAATGGTTTTTAAGCATCACAGTTCTGTGTCTGCCTGTCTAAACAATTTCTATACTCACTAAAGTAGGTAGATTCACAGGATCCATGGGTGCAGAGTCTTATTAACAGAAATGGACTTTGACCTAGGGAATTTTCCATCCTTTTTACCCAGGCTTCCAGGGTCTGGACACCATGAATGACTCTTTTAGTCTTAGAGGATGCGTTCAGAAACCCCCCTTTTACTTTATAAATACATGGCTCACATTAGAAAAATCCTTAAAGTAAGTAGTAGGTCCTACCGAAACATGTATATCTTATTTGCTAAGTGCAAATTGTACACTAGACAGTTATTACCAGTGGTGTTCTCAAGTCTGTCTGGTGAAGACCACAAATACATTATATTGACAAATATCAGAAGTTACTGCACAAAGTTACAAAACCATTTGGTAGAATCTTTAAGATTCTTTAAGATTCTTCTTTGGTAGAATCAAATATTTTATTTAAATTCTCCCCTACCTTCTATTCCCTTTCCATATATTTTTATATTTTGTTTGTATAAGGGTTGAATGATATCAATCAGGAGTATCTACTAAAATTAATAGTAATCCTGAATAATTAGTGTGAATACATAAATTCAGAACGTTCAGTTGGTATTTTTACAGTTTACCATGACTCAGGTTAAACATCAAAAAGTGTGGACTGTTAGAGTCTATGTACCTGGTCCATTTGTCCTATCTTAAAATGAGGGAAACAACTGGTACCCCCAAAATGTGGTAGTACTTGCCCAAGCTTGTTAGGGGTTCATTCAAACCTGGAAAGAGGCCACCTTTTGAGAGGCCAGTCCTCTTTTCAACTTACTAGTCAGGCTCTCATTAACTTTGAGAGAGACAATAATAAAGCTTATCTTTAAAATTAAAATGGGGTCTTAATAAAAACTGTGTGTCTCTGGAATTTCTTTTAGGGGAGGGTTAGAAGATGGGCTATGGCTGGAGAATATGGCAACAGAGGTGGCTTAGGTGTTTGTTTTCAACTTGCACTTGCAAAGTAAAATAAAGTTTTAACTTAGATTGGGGGTGATATGGGGTGGAGTAGCAAAATACCTCTTGGCTTCTGCACTGATTAAGATTAATTATTATTATTATTAAGATAGTGTCTTAATCTGCTTCCTAAGCTGGGTGCAATGGCACAATCAGGGCTCACTGCAGCCTCAAACTCCTGGGCTCAAGCTATTCTCCTGCTTTAGACACCCAAGTAGCTGGGACTACAGGTGTGTACCATCACACTCAACTAATATTTTTATTTTTTGCAGACACAAGGTCTCACTATGTTGTCTAGGCTGATCTTGAACTCCTAAACTCAAGCAATCCTTCTGCCTCAGCCTCCCAAAGTGCTGGGATTATAGGCATGAGCCACCATGCCCAGCCAAGACTAATTATTTTTGGAAACTGTTTTAAAATGCATTGTCATTTTCAATAATGTTTAGAATAATTGTGTAGATTGTACATAAGATTCAAAACATTTCTTTTTTCTTTTTATTTGAGATGGAGTTTCTCTCTCTCCCTCCCTCTCTCTCTCTCTCTCTCTCTCTCTGTCACTCAGGCTGGAGTGCATTCTTGGCTCACTGCAACCTCCGCCTCCCGAGTTCAAGCAATTCTCCTGCCTCAGCCTCTTGAGTAGCTAGGACTACAGGCACATTCTATTTTTAGCCAGTTTGCATTTAAGTACTTTAAAAGGGGTGCATTGCAACAGAGATAATACTAGCTATATTTACCTTACTATATCCATGACTCTAGGTTTTCCAACACTGTGTAATTTACTCTTTTCTAATAGTATAGAAGGAGGCTATGACTCTTAAGTAGGCAGTTTGAGAAAAGTATCTAAATGCTGCCCTTTAGAGATAAACTGATAGTAACACCAAAGTTTTATTAAAGAAACACAAAGACATTGCATATACGCCTGTTTTTTTCTTTTTCTTTTTCTTTTTTTTTTTTTTTTTTGCAATGGAGTTTCGCTCTGTCACCCAGGCTGGAGTGCAGTGGCATGATGTTGGCTCACGGCAATCTCCACGTCCCGGGTTCAAGTGATTCTCCTGCCTCAGCCTCTCAGTAGCTGGGATTACAGGCGCATGCCACCATGCCTGGCTCATTTTCGTATTTTTAGTAGAGATGGGGTTTCACCATGTTGGTCAGGCTGGTCTCGATCTCCTGATCTCATGATCTGCCTACCTCGGCCTCCCAAAGTACTGGGATTACAGGTGTGAGCCACTGCACCTGGCCCCATATACCCCTGTTTTAAATCAACATTTCTCTCTGTGGATACGATAGAAATTCAATGTGTATTCTCAATGAAGCACATAAAAGGACAAGTCTTCAATTTAAAGGATCTAATAGCCTTTGAGTCTCTTGAGAATCTAGATTAATGGAGGTTATGCAGAAAATTGCAGAACGTAGGAAATCCAGCTAGTGAACCTGTAACCCTTGGATCCAAAAGCTAAAATCCTATCTCATGAGGCAAAGCAAACAAAGACAAATATCCACAGATGTAATAAAATACCGATGACGTAAATTTTTCCTGTTGTGTTTTTGGCTTCATAAATACAGTATGGTTTTATATATCTATCAATTATATCAGCTTAAAGTATAGAATATGGAAAAAGCCAACGTTAATTATCACTGTCCAACAGTTTCCACATTCCCTCATGATCCTGCTACCTATAAGCATCAAAATGCTAAGCTGCCGTCCACTTGTGGAAAGTTGTCCCTGAGAGTCATTATTTTCCTTTTAGCATTGAAATCATACACTTTGACCTAAATTAAGAATTAAGACACTATCAGAGTAATTGTTGAAATTTTATAAGGTAAACTTCAGTTTACTCTTAGGAGGATCAGGAATACTCATGTAGCCTCCATTTAGAGAAAAAGGAATCCAAAGTGCAGGAAGCAGGGTGAGGTGCCAGACATTGCACAGCAGTAAGTGGACGATTCTGATGAGGATCAGTGCTTCTCTGAGTAAGCTGAGGCTGAAGAATTGAGGAGGTGTCTCTGCCAGCCCCCCACTTAACTCACTTGTTTGAATTCTACTGATGGAGATTGGTCTGGGAATTTCTGAGATAAAATTTATCTTTGCATTAGCTGTTATTTTTAAGGAAAATTTCATGAACAAACTAACAGCAAGTACAAGATGTTGGAGACTAACATAATGAGTGATTATTATAGCTACTTAAGCTAACAAACTTTTAAATAGAATAACTATTTTGCATATAAATATTAAATCAAGTGTTTTCAATTCAATCCCTAATGTGGAAGCTTTCCTACTGGCCATAGCAGATACCTAATATCACCTACTAGCTGTTTTGTTACTTAACATGGTGGGGGTGGGGAGAGAGTGGGTCACAGGACTGCTTGCTTTCAGAAAGTTCCGCTTTTTGGATTTCATATAACAGCAAAAGTTTACAGGAAGTTCATATAGTGTTTATATTGTGCCAAGCAGGGCCCCTAACAAGCAATTACTGCATACAATCACCTTAATTTTTTTAAAAATGAGAATTTTAGATGAGAGTCATTTGTATCATTTCTTAAAGATAACCTACAAGTAGTCAAAGAAGTTTCTCTAATTGGCCAACATCAGAACAGGTGATGAATAAATATATTTATAAGGAGAAAGTGGCAGAAAAATAAAATACCAGTGCTTTTAAAAGCAATGATGGAGGTGAGCAAATCTTAATCTTAAATGGGACATATAAAGGACAAATCAATTCAATCATTTAATTAGAGATAATTCTCAGAAGAAAAGGGGTTAATTTTTTCAAAATAAATGGTTCAATTTATGATAAGCCCTAGAGGCTTTATGCTAATTACAAGATATTTTCAGACATGTGTTTGTAAGCACAGTTTACAGTTACCTCTGTGAGAGCTGTTTGGATCACGAGAGCTCTACTTTATGCCTTGTTGTAGCTGCTTGAAATGAGATTTTGTTGGCAGTTGCGGGAACACTAGTATAAAAAGCAGGATTTGTATGTTTTGTTGGTACATATAGATCATAATTGTGGGCCATGAGAAATGTGCAGCTGTTCTTTCATTGCACTAGGAAGGCAAATGTTTTTGCTGTGTTCCAAGTCTATGTGCTTATACCTTCCTAACTTACTCCTTTCAGAATAATTTCCCCAGAGTCAAATCCCAGCCAAGTGCAGCCTTTACATATTGAGGTAGGCATAAATGCTAGCTTGAGGCTTTTTCTGAAGTTGTGAAAGGCTGATGGTACTTTATTGGTTGGCTCAAGTAAGAAATTATGGATGTTTTCATATCAAAACAGCTGCACTTAAAATTTCCATCCAAAACACTTCCCAATTTATTCAAAATTAGCGGGTAATTGAAAAGCAGTTTCATAAGATTCTGGCTTTCTGAAAGAAAATAAAATTGTTCTAAAACATGCAAATTATATTGTTAATTGCTGAGTGATTTCTTTCCCTCTCATAGTAGTGGTTGTGCATTCTGTCATGCCTGCTTGGATGTTTATGTTGAGTATCTACATTTGTTTTGTTTCAGTTATAAAATGTTCTTTTACTCAAGTAAGAGCAAATTCTTCCCTTATTTATTGTTCCAGAGATGTCATGGGGAACCTTCATTATATATGCATTTGTGTGTAACTACAACAGAACAAAATGGATTTTTATAAACAAAATTTACATAGCAGGAAAGAGCACATTTTATCTCCAAGATAAACATTACCATCTTTTATCTGATTGTTGCTCTGTAATTCTTCTGAACAATAAAATGAAAATAAGTCAAAGTGAGAAATCAATTCTGCCTCTTTATAAAATGTCAAATACATATGTCAAATTCCCTAAGAACTGTAAATGACTCTTAGTAATTTAAAAAATCCCAGATGTAATTAGATTAAGTAATTTGGTTTCCAGAGGAGTTTGAATAATTAAAAAGCACCTGCTGATTTTCTTCAGTAGACTAAAATAGTATTTTAATAATACACAAATAGTGGAAACTGAAAAAAGAAAACACTTAAATAGAAGGATCATTTTAACTAACCAATTTATGAATTGTCAAATTTCAAGCTTATGGTGCTTATATCAAGACATGCTACGTATTAGTTACAGACAGATGACATTAGTGAGAAATCAGTTATACTGTTAGGTTTTTAAAATATAGCTTAATTCTAACAGATTCCTTCTCTCTTTACATGGCTGTTCAATAACCATATGGGAGACATGAACTCCAGTTGACTCTGGATTACCTATGGAATTGGGGTGAGGGTTAGTATGGATAAATGAAATCCACAGTTAATCTTAAGACGTTTTAGCTTTCATCTCCCCAATCTCCCCTGCCTCCAAATTATTTCAGCCACTGAGATGCAGCAAAATGTACTACATCCTTTTTTTTTTTCCTCTTACGTTTCCTAGTTTGCTTGATTATTTTAACAGAAGTTTAGGGAAAACTGAGTGGTTCACGTGTAGGCCTAAGGCAAAAGGCATTGAATTTAGATCCTTATCTTTAAATAAGCATAGTTGTATAAGCCATGCTCTTTTCTTACAAACCACTTTTTTTTCTTGTCCCTGACAAATTCTAACCTGCTTTCACTGGTGAAAGTGGTCCTGACCCTTCTCCATTCCTAATAACTGCTTGGAATCTGACTAAGATAAAGGGTCCTGCTGCTGCAGATGCCAGCTCACAGGGCACAATCAGGGCTAGCATTGATTGGCAATGGTTCATTACCCATGGGGTTAGGATGATGAACAGAGCATCCTTTTTTAGACCCAGTGTTTTTTGCTTTTTCACCCATTCTGTGGTAGAACTGAGGCTGGAGGGGGCTGTGCTTTGGTTCATCTTACTAGCTGATAAAAATGAAAACATGACCAAACACCTGAAAATTTGCCACCTGGCCACACAGGACTTTAATGAGACCGGCTCTCATCTCTCTCTGGGACTACGGTCATGACAAGGCTCTATTTGTTATTTTTTTAAATGCAATAATCAGCTCTTTTGATGGAAAATACTCTATGTAGGGTTAGTGGTAGCTGGATGGCTAAAAACAAACTCTCTGTTTTTTACAAAAATTCTGATGTAACTGCTGTTAAAAACCAAGGTGTTCATTGTTTCAGGACTATCATGTAAGTAGGCATTGCTTTTATTTCTTTTGAAAAAGAAGGGGCTGATTCAAACCGATAATTTCTCAGTTTATTTCTTTGTGATAATTTATACATTTATAAATTCATTCATTTTTGTATCCTTACTGTCAAGAATAATTCTAATTTATCTGGCTTTAGAGAAAAACAAGGACTTGGGTATTCAAGATTTAAACCTTCAGTTTCTAAACACCAGGAGGTGCTCTAAGATAACATGAAAGAACACATTTCCCTGAGATTTACAGATTCTAGTAACGTGAAGTTCACTAAAAAAACTGTTTGCTCTAAGAGTCCCTAAACGTTCAGATTCTAAGGTATGCAGTGTAGTAGACCACCTTCTGGATCTAAAGGACTCTTTCAAGGGAGGACAGTAACTGTGTCACGATTTCAGGAACATTAGTAAAAATTTGCAGAGAGGTTTTCTAAATGCCTATGACCTGGAACTATTAGTGAAAGGACAGCAAATGAAGAATGTTAACACTGAGTTTGTTTTGTGTTACACAGTTTGAAATGCAATGACAAAGCCAAGTGAGATTGCAAGATGAAATTCTGGAGCTGGTGTATTACCTTGTGCATGGGTAAGTACTGCATTTGCTTTTCCAAACCAGATATCGGAGAAAATTATGAAGACAACCTTTTCAGGTATTACATAGTGAGAAATCAAAGAGAAATTTATTTGTATTTTTCTGGTTAACCAATAGTATCCTGTCCTGGGGAAAGCATTCTAATAAGTAATTTTTTTTAAACTAAGCTCCATTGAGGTACCATTTACATAAAACAAAATTAATACAATGAATTTTACAATTTGAAATGCATAATTTGATGAATTTTGGCAAATGTGTATAGCCATGTAACCACCACCTAAGTCATAATGTAGAACATTTCTATCATCCAAAAAGAGTTCTTCCATGTTCCACTTCAATTAATATCATTGTCCCACACCTTGTACCCTGGTAACTACTGATTTGTTTTCTTTGGTTATGATTTTGCCTTTTCTGGAATTTTATATTCATTTTCTCGTGGCCAGCTTTTTAAACCTTTCATAATACTTTTGAGATTCATCTATGTTGTATGTATTAATAGCTTATTCCTTTTTATGACAGAGTAGTATTCCATTATATGGATGCATCACAGTGTGACTAAACATTCACAATTTGATGAATATTTGAGTTTTTTTTCAATATTTGGATTTGTTGAATGAAGCTGCAATGAAGATCTATAGCAAGTCTTTGTATAGACAAGTGCTTTTCATTTTCTCTTTGGAAAATACCTGGGAATGGGTTGGCTAGAACATGTAGTGGTTATATTTTTAACTTTTTCAAGATACTATTATAGTATTTTTCAGAGTGGTTGTACCATCTTACATTACCACCAGTAGGATATGAAATTTCCAAATTCTCTGTACCTCACCAACACTTTGTATGGTCAGTCTTTTTAACTTTAGCCATTCATAGTGGTTATAACTTGCATTTCTCTAATATTGATAACACTCAGCATGTTTTGTATGTGTTTGTTTTACATGCATACATTTTCTTTGAAAGAGTTTCATTCAAATATTTTGCAAATTTTAATTGGGTTGTGTTTTTATATTATTGAAATTTGGAGATTCTTTATATATAAAAATACAAATGCTTTATCCGTTGTATGCTTTGCAAATATTTTCTTCTAGTTCAAGGCTTGTCTTCTAATTCATTTTTTTCAAAGAACGTACATTTTTAGTTTTGATGACATCTTCTTTATTATTGTCTTTTATGAATCATGCTTTCTGTGTTGTTGCTAATCTTGGCCTTATCCAAGTTACAAAGGTTTTCTCTGAAGTTTTGATCTAGAGGTTTTATAATTTTAGCTTTTACTTTAGGATTATGTGTATTTGTGTTAATTTTATACATGGTGTAAGATAGAATTAAAGCTCATTTTTTTTGCATATTAATATCAAATATTTTCAGCATCATTTGTCAAAAAAGACTATAGCTTCCTCACTGAATTGCTTTTGCACATTTGTAAAAAACCAGTTATCCATATGTGTGTGCATTTATTTCTGGACACTGCATTTAATCTAATTATCTATTTCTCCCATCCAAATATTAGCCAAGCCTGACTCTGCTTAGTTTCTTAGGTCACATGAGAACAAGTACATTTAGGGTGGTATGGCTGTAGACTATTGACCTATTTCTCTATCTTTACACCAGTACCACTCGTCTTCATTCCTGTAGCCTGGGCCAACTACATAATTTTTGGGACACAGGATAAAATAAAATAAAAATATATGTTCCTTTGTTAAAAGTTAAGAATGTCAAGACAGTGATAAAGAGCATTAAACCAAGCACAGAGTTCTTCTGACAGTGGGACCTTGTGCAACCACACAGCCTGCACACCTATGAAGCCAGCTCTGATCGTAGCATTATAATATGTCTTGAAATAAAAATCAGGCAGGGTTAGCATTTCCACTTTATTATTCCTTTTCAAAGTTATTTTGACTAGTCCGGGATTTTTGTATTTTCATGTGAATTTTAGACACAGCTAGTCTATTTCTTTTTTTAAAAAAAATCTACTGGAATTTTTATTAGAACTGCAATTAATGTATAGACTAACTTGAGGTGAATAGATGTCTTTATAAATATTGTGTTGTCAGACCAAGCTATCTGGGTTATTTATCTCTTTTGAGTGAGTTTTGTAGTTGGTGTCTATCAAGGAACTGGGCCATGTTATCAATGTTGCCAAATTTCTTGGCATAAAGTTGTACCCTTCCTTGTTCTTTTTTTCACATACGTAGAATCTCTGTTAATAGCACATCTCTCATTACTGATATTGGTGATTTATATCTTCTCTTTCCCTGATAAATTTGACTAGAGTTTTATTAATGTTATTGATTTTCTCATAGAATCATTTTTGGTTTCATGATTTTTATGTTTTTTTTTTTTTTAAATTTTATTGATTTCTACTCCTGTTTGTATTATTTCCTACTTACTTTTTATTTAATTGTCTTTTTCCCTAGTTTCTTAAAGTAGAAACTGAGGTTGATTTGAATCCTTTCTTATTTTCTAATATAGATGTTTAGTGCTACAGTTTCTCCACTAGTTATTGTTTTAATGGGATCCACAAATTTTGATGTGTTATGTTTGTATTTTTATTCCATTAAAATGGTTTCTAATTTTTAAATTTCTTCTGTAACCTATGAGTGACTTAGAAGTGTGTTATTTAGTCTCTAAATATTTCAGGATTTTCCAAAGATTTTTCCATTATTTCTAATTTAATTCTATTGTGGTCAGATAACATTTGTATAACTTAAATTCTTCTACTCTCATGGGGTTTTGTTTTATCACCAAGACTCTGGTTTATTTTGGTAAATATTCCAGGTACACATGAGAAGAATGTACATTCTGCTGTTCTTGGGTGGAGTGTTTTGTCAGTTTCATTTTGGGCAAGCTAGTTAATGTGAGTCAATGTTGTCAAAAACTTCTACAACTTCTATATCTTCACTGATATTCTGTTTCAACACACTTTTGAGAGAGGGGTATTGAAATATCCAACTATAATTATGGATTTGTCTGCTTCTTATAATTCTATCAGTTTTTTCCTTGTATATATTGAAGTTGTGTTATTATATACAAAAACCTTAGAATTGTTATGTCCCTCTGATATATGTTGAACTCTTTAACAATATATGATGACTTCCTCTATTGTCAGTAATATTCTTTGCTCTAAAATATACTTTGTCGTATATTCATTCTGGTTTTTCTTTGATTAGTGTTAGAATGTTATATGTTTTATTCCATCATTTTACTTTTAACTTGCTTGTGTTTTACGTTTAAAATATGTTTCTTCTGGGCTGCGTATAGTTGTGCTTTGTTTTTGAATCCAATTTGATAATTTATTTTAATTGAGGATGTTTAGGCCATTTATATTGAACGTGATTATTGATACAGTTAAATTTCAGTCTTTTTCCTTGTCATTTGTTTTCTAGTCCTCTGTACTTTGTTTACCCTTTGCAAATTTCCTGTCTGTTTTGGGATTAATTTAACATTTCTTATGAACATTTCATTTTCTTTGCTAGTTTACTAGCTATAACTTTTTGTTTTATTGTTTTAGTGGTTGCTTTAAAGTTTATTTTATACATATTCAAGTTATCACAGTCTACCTTCAAGTGATATTGTATCACTTAATGTGTAGTACAAGAACCTTACAATAGTATTATTTCTATTTCTTTCCTTCTATTGATATTATTAATGTCATGTATTTTATTATGCATATGTTATAGGTATTATAATTCATTGTTATAGGTATATATGCATATGTTATAGGTATTATAATTCATTGTTATTATTTTGTTTAAATAGTCAATTATCTTTTTGTTTTTTTTCCAACACAGAGTCTCTCTGTGTCACCCAGGCTGGGGTGCAGTGGCATGATCTTGGCTCACTACACACTTGGCCTCCCAGGTTCAGGTGATTCTTGTGCCTCAGCCTCCCAAGCACCTGGGATTATAGGCATGTGCCACCACACCTGGCTAAGGTTTACATTTTTAGTAGAGATGGGGTTTTGCCATGTTGGCCAGGCTGGTTTCAAACTCGTGGTTTCAAGTGATCTGCCTGCCTTGGCCTCCCAAAGTGCTGCGATTATAGGCATCACTGTGCCTGGCCAGTCAATTATCTTTTAAAGATATTTAAAAGAGAAAAATATCTCATACATTTACCCAGATAGTTACCGTTTCTAGTGTTCTTTCTTTAAAATAGATTCATATTTCCATCTGGCATTATTTTCCTTTTGCCTGAAGGACTTCCTTTAATTTAAGGAATGTTTAAATTTGTTTAACATATCTGTACTGTGGGTTTGCTGGTGATAAATTTTCTGTGCTTTTATGTATCTACAAATACCATTATTTGTCTTCATTTTTACAATTTATTTTTTCTGTGTATAGGATTCTAGGTTTACAATTTGATGTTTTCTCATTCATTACTAGCATATCACTAGCATTACTTACTATAAGAAATTTGCTATTATTATTGTGATCTTTGTTCCTACTTATATACCATGTTATTTTATTTTGCTGCTTCAAAATTTTGCCTTTATCATTACTTTTGATAAATTTAATTATAATGTGCCTTCATGTAGTTTACTTCATGTTTTTTGTCCTTATGGGCACTGAGCTTCTTGAATCTGTGGAATTATAATTTTCATTAAGTTCAGAAAAATTTCAGCCATGTTTTTGTGTCCCATCCTACCTCTTCACCCTTTTGGAAAATTCAGTTACCTATATATTAGGTATTTGAAGTTGTCCCACAGCACAATACTATTCTTTTTATTCCTTTCTTTCTCTGTGTCTTTCATTTTAGATAGCTTCTACTGTCATGTATTTAAGTTCATTAATCTTTTCTTCTGCACTGTCAAATTTGTTGTGAATGCCAATGAATGTCTGTTTTGTCTTAGACACTCTATTTTCATCTAGAAATTTTACTGGGATTATTTTTATATCTTCCATAGCTTTTACTATTTGTATAGTTGATACAGTTAGATTATCTGTTTTACTGTTCTTGTCTGTAAATTCTGACATCTGGGTGAGTTTGGGTCTGACTTTGAATAATTTTTCTTATCATCATGGTTCATATTTTTCTGCTTCTTTGCATGACTGGTCATCTTTGATTAAATGGTTGACATTATAATTTTATATTACTGAGTGCTAGATATTTTTATATTTCTATCACTATTTGTTGAGGTTTGTTGTGAGATGCAGGTAAGAAACTTAGAAAGAGTCACAACTTTTTGCATCTTGCTTTTCAGATGTATAATGCACGAATAGTTCAGCAGTTTAGTCTAGAGCTACTTATTTCTTACCAATGAGACAAAATCCTTCTGTGAAGTCTATGTAATGTCCCTGAATTAGGATGTTTTCAAGTCAGGCTGGTGATAACAAGAAATATTCCAAGCACTGTGTACATGTCAGATTTCCTCTAATTTTTTTGAATGGTTCTCTGGACTCAGTTTCCTCACATGTATGTTCTGAACAGTACACAAGGGAGACTCTCTACAGACCTCCAGGATCTCTCTCTGGTCAACGTTTTCTTCTCCAGTACTCTTTCTGCAAAATCTAGCTACCTTAAGTATCCTTAGAGTTTTGGTTCCACCTTTATGTTAATGTACAAATTCTTTTTGAGTATTGGTGAATCAGTAATTTTCACAAATTACCTAACTCCTCATTATCCTTACTTTCCAGTATAAGAAATCTCATTTAATTTATAGTATGACAATATCTGTTACTATAATAAATCAGTTCTGACAAATTTTAATTTTATTTTAAAATACTGGTACAAGGTAAAATCTCAAATATGAAATTCTCCTTTTGATCCTATCTATCTATCTATCTATCTATCTATCTATCTATGTACCTACCTATCTATCTTTTATTCTTTTGGAACTCATGATTTTACACTTTTTTTCATTAACATATCTTGAAGATTTTTCTATATTAACTTTTATAATTTTTTCTTTTAATTGCTACAGAGTATTTCTCATGTATGTGTATTATAATTTACATAATCAGTCTTCCATTAAAGTTTTAAATGGAATTCTTTGTGCAACTCAAAATAGTATCAAGCACACCACCTTTTTTATGTTTGATATGAAACATCTGTGAATCTTTTAGGATTTGTATTTAATTTACTGTAATTTGTGGAATTTTTGGACCATTCCAATCGGGACATTTAGATAATTTCTGGCCGAGATAAACTGTGAAGCCTTTGAAAAAGCAGCCTTTACAAAAGCTTTTCTTGGCAAAGCACAGCCTAGAACCAAGCCAACAGGGATTTTCAGCTTCACTGTATTCATGGTCTTTGAGGCCATGAGGTATCAGTACTCTTTCTGTAGATGTTTCAGAAGAATGCCTCAATTCATATTTGACTTGTGGAATTTGATAGTTTGGCATAAATGAACACTACAAATAGGCTTTAGTTTGGTGATCATACATTACAAAAATGTTTGGATTCATATTTATGTATATTTGTGAATTTCAGGTTTTTTGAAATTGATATCCAATCCTGTGAAATCAGGTGTAATGTTTTCAAAAGCAAGGTGCAGGATTACTAACAAATTTCAAATACTATTTTATAATATGCTTATATATTAATTTGTTCTCATACTGCTATAAAGCACTGCCTGAGACTGGGCAATATATAAAGTAAAAAGGTTTAATTGACTCACAGCTCCACATGGCTAGGGAGGCCTCAGGAAACTTACAATCATGGCAGAATGGGAAGCAAACACATCCTTCTTAACATTATGGCAGGAAGGAGAAGAATGAGAGTGAAGTG
This sequence comes from Sapajus apella, assembly GCF_009761245.1. Classification (NCBI taxonomy): domain Eukaryota; kingdom Metazoa; phylum Chordata; class Mammalia; order Primates; family Cebidae; genus Sapajus; species Sapajus apella. The sequence continues at coordinate 11,814,339 of NW_022436961.1, read as the reverse complement.
GAGGGGAAAGCCCCCTACAAAAACCATCAGATCTTCTGAAAACTTACTATCATGAAAATAGCATGGGGAAAGCCACCCCCATGGTTCAATTACCTCCACCTGGTCCCTCTTATGACAGGTAGGGATTATGGGAACTATAGTTCCGGATGAGATCTGTGTAGAGACAAAGCCAAACCATATCATTCCATCCCTGGCACCTCCTAAATTTCATGTCCTTACAATTCAAAACATAGTCATGCCATTCCAATGTTAACTAATTTCAGCATAACTCAAAAGTCCAAGTCCAAACTCTCATCTGAGGCAAGGAAAGTCCCTTCCACCTATGGGCCTGTGAAATCAAAAGCTAGTTTGTTACTTCCTAGATACAATGAGGGTACAGGCATTGCATAAATACACCCATTCCAAATGGGAGAAATTGGTGAAAACAAAAGGGCTACAGGCCCCATGCAAATCCAAAATCCAGTAGGGCAGTCATTAAATCTTAGAGTTCCAAAATGATCTCCTTTGACTCCATGTCTCACATCCAGGGCACTCTGATGCAAGAGGTGGTGGCCTTGGGCAGCTCCACCCCTGTGGCTTTGCAGGGTACAGTCCACTCCTCAGCTGCTTTCATGGGCTGGCGTTGAGTGTTTGTGGCATTGCCAGATACATGGTGCAAGCTGTAAGTGGCTATACCATTCTGGGGTGTGGAGGACTGTGGCACTCCTCTCACAGCTCCACTAGGCATTGCCCCAGTAGGACTCTATGTGGAGACTCTGGCTCCACATTTCTCTTCTGCACTGCCCTAGCAGAGGTTCTTGATGAAGGCTCTGTCCCTGCAGCAAAATTCTGCCTAGACATCCAGTCGTTTCCATATATCCTCTGAAATCTAGGTGGAGGTTTCCCAACCTCAATTTTTGACTTCTGTACCCTTGCAGACTCAACATCACATGGAAGCTGCCAAGGATTGGGGCTTGCACCCTCTGAAACCACAGCCTGAGCTGTACCTTGACCCCTTTTCACCACTGCTAGAGTGGCTGGGATGCTCGGCACTATGTCCTGAGGCTGCACACAGAAGGGGGTCCTGGACCGGGCTCAGGAAACCAGTTTTCCTCCTAGGCCTTCAGACCTGTGATGGGAGGGGCTGCCACAAAGGTCTCTGACATGCCCTTGGAGACACATTCTCCATTGCCTTGGTGACTAACATATGGCTTCTTGTTACTTGTGTAAACTTCTGCAGTAGGCTTGAATTTCTCCCCAGAAAATGGGGTTTTCTTTTCTATTGCATCATCAGGCTGCAAATTTTCCAAACTTTGCTACCTCCTGAATGCTTTGCTGCTTAGAAATTTCTTCCATCAGATACCCTAAATCATCTTTATCAAGTTCAAAGTTCCACATATCTCTAGGGCAGGGGTAAAATGCCACCAGTCTCTTTGCTAAAGCATAACAAAAGTCACTGTTACTCCACCAATACTCCAGTTCCAACAAGTTCCTCATCTCCATCTGAGACCATCTTAGTCTGAACTTCATTGTCCTTATTACTATCAGCATTTTGGTCAAAGCCATTTAATACGTGTCTAGAAAGTTCCAAACTTTCCACATCTTCTTGTTTTCTGAACCTTCCAAGTCTCTAAGAAGTTCCAATCTTTCCCACATTTTTCTGTCTTCTTCTGAGCCCTCCAAATGCTTCCAACCTCTGCCTGTTACCCAGTTCTAAACTCAATCCCACATTTTCAGGTGTACTTCTAGCACCCCACTCCTGGCACCAATTTACTACATTAGTCTATTCTCACACTACTATAAAGTACCACCTGAGACTGGGTAATTTATAAAGGAAAAAGGTCCAATTTACTCACAGTTCAGCATGGCTGGAGAGGCCTCAGGAAACTTACAGTTATGGTGGAAGGGGAAGCAAACATGCCCTTCTTCACATGATGGTAGAAAGGAGAAGATTGAGAGCTGATCCAAGGGGGAAGCCCCTTAGAAAATGATCAGATCTCATGAGAACCTACTGGCTATCATGAGAATAACATGGGGGAAACCACCCCCATGATTCAATTATTTCCACCTGGTTCCTCCTGTAACATATGGGGATTATGGAAACTATAAGATGAGATTTGAGTGGGAACACAGCCACACCATATAAGCTTGATCAAAGAAACCTTTTGGGAAAAAAATAAAGAAGAAAGATCATTTTAAAAATAACACAAATGTGCCAGACATTTATTGCTTTTTCTTCTAAAAGCTTTAGATGTTTTCTTAGATATTATCAAATTATATGTTACTACAGTCCTGGAAGAAAGATCAGTGATAGGAATTGTAGGCATCTATGGGCTTCCAAGTTTTTGTCCAAGATAAAAGTAGGAACCACTGTTTATTGCTCAAATACTTTAGAAAAGTGTCTTACCATACATTGTCTCTTATTCACCTCAAAGTAACAAGGTAAGGGAGGTATTACTAGCCCTGAAGTTCAATGATATTAAGAGTTTAAACAATGCCATAGAGCTAGAAAGTGAAAGTGAGGGTTTGAACTCAGGTCTATCTTTTTTCAAACCTTGTACTTTTTCCTCCAAAAGGAATTTTGTTTCCTACTATAGGATACTTTTTGTGTGTATGTGCACATGTATACGTGTGTGAATGGAGAGTAGCTCCAGAATTCTCAAGCATTTCTATATCCTAATGTAAAGGGAAAAAAATCCATATAGCCTGTATTTGTTTTGAACAGTAAAGAAAATAAATTTTAATGTGGGATTGGGCGCACTACTTTGTACTTTCCATTATTTTATTTGCAAACATTGATAGGGGATGGAGTCCTTACTAAGAATTTGATTTTTGACTATTTAAAGAAAACCACATTATATATATATACACATATATATATATATATATATATATATATATAT
>NW_022436961.1:11749927-11811357 GCF_009761245.1 Sapajus apella | reverse complement strand
TATATATATACTTTCTTCCTTTCCCACTGGAATTAGAATAAAGAGAATAAAGTTCTCATGAGAGAAGGGCTCTAGCATAATAAAAGCAAAGCTTTAGAAGGAATTGTTTAGTAAGAGATTTCCTGTGGATAGGACTGGAGACAAATTGTTTTGAACAGTACTGTCTTACATATATTCAAAGTTGTTTACTATTCTATGTGATCATTATCCTCTTTGTCATTAAATCTTCAAATTGATTACATACAATATCCTTGTGTTGGTTTTAATTTGGGTAATGAGAGAGGAGATGATGGCCATGGTGAGCAAAATAAGAAAGAGCCTAGCAATACAGAAGGCTAACCATGAACAGCAATCAAGGATTAAGCAGGGGCAGCAACTTAAAGTGGGAGGGAGAGGAGATTTCATTTCTCTTTCAGATTTCCATTCTGTTCTTCTCAGAGAATCTTCAACAATATTAGAACACTAGACCTCTCATAGTAAGTGAAATGGAGACTAAAACCTAAAAGACTTGGGGATTTTGGGGAGGAGGCTGGAAGACTTGGGGATGTTTGATTTAAATAACTTTCATCATCATTAAGCTTTCTTGTTTTACCATTTTTGTAGATATATGATGCCTCACAAAAATATTTCAGTAGTTACTCTCAATATCTTTGAAGTGATAACCTATTAATAAATTTATCATTAGTACCCTCATGAGACATAGATATGCTTGGTTGTGTTCTCTCCTTTCCTTTCTTTTCTTTTTTTTTTTTTTTCATATTTTGGGGGTGTGTGTCTATCCACAGATCAGTAGAATTTTTTAAATATAGCAAGTGGCTTCCTAACAAGGTGTTTATATTCATAACGAATATGTTATAGGCTTTAGAAACAACCTTATTGTTAGTAAGACTAAGAAATTGAGGCACAAAGAAAGTAACTCATTTTAGTGGAATGTAGAATATATGCACAACAGCATGAGCTAAAACAACCTGCAGTATTTGCTAGATTACATAGGCAGTCGATGCCACTGCCTTCATGTAATTTCATTCTTAGTTTTGATTTTCTGTTGACATAATGGATGGAAAATCAACATAAAATTAAAGAATATTTTCATTTTCTCTTAAAGATAAGTAATACAACTCTATTTCGAAAAATATTATTTAAAATATCTATTTTAATGTACTGTACTGATTTAGTTATCTATTTCTTTGAGTTTTCCTAAATTAAGTTTTGCTATTAAAAAACCTTAACTAAATAAGCATCTTTTCCTTTTGCATGGTTGGAGTTTACACTTTTCCTAAGAATAAACTCATTTCAGTTATTTTTCCATAATAAAGCCTGCTCTAGGACTGCCATTATGATTCTCAATTTAAGTGACCTTTTCTCAATGCCTGCAATTTAAGTACATAATATTTTATATTATTTTTTCCTGCTTATTCAAGTGAATTACTGCAGTTGTCCCCTGACTTACCTACAATAAAATCTAAATTGACAATACAAAACAATTTGAATACATGGAACAATTTTTATCCTCTAACATAGGTCAGATATTAATAAATTCTTACAGAATCCCCATTAAGAGGGGTAGCTGTGTCACCGGTAAGAGCAAGAACTTCGATGTGAAATGTCTGGATTTTAATCCAAGCTTCACCACTTATAGCTGTGTGAAACTGGACAAGTTGTAAAATCTCTCTGTATATGATTACAACATCTGGAAAATGTCAATGAAATAGCATATTCCTTATCTTGTAGTTGTGAGAAAATATATACATATACATATATATATATATTCTCCAATATATATATTCTCATATATATTCTCTAATACATATTTTATCTCTTATATATAATATATATGATATGTATTTTAGAGAATATATTAGAATATGAATATAGAGAATATAAGAATATTAATATATATTATTCTCATATATATTATCTAATATATATATACACACATATATATATTAGAATAATGTTTGGGATGCATTTATTATTTCAGGTTGGCAAATAATATTTTAAAGCCAAACCTCAGCAAAATCTATCCCATGGTATTTCATATTAAAAAAGGACACTAAGAAGCAAATTCATTTAATAGTGAAAATGCCAACTAAAATCATCTCTAATGTAGTGGTATGTTGATTCAAATCATCCTTATGTTATCTGCATTATCTCAGTTGTTATAGGAGATTATTTAATCCTTGAATAACAGTATATTATTGAAAGCACAAGTATGTTGGCATTTGTCTTAGTCAGTGCTGGCTGCTGTAACAGAATACCATGGACTGGGTAGCTTAAACAACATTTATTCCTCAGGTTTGGAGGCTGGGAAGTCCAAGTTCAAAGCACCAGCAAATCTCTAACACAGCAATACAACCAAGTCTCCTCTCCTTAGGTGTAAACAGAAACTGTGGTTCATTTCTTAACCAACAGAATATGGTTAAGATGACGGGATGTATGTGATTATGCACATGTGATTATATAAGATGGTAATGTGCAAAAAAGACTTTCTCTTTTGTTGGCTTTGTAGAGGAAAGCTGCTATGTTGTAAGTTCACAGGGAAAGAAACTTAGGCCTAAGTTTCTTGCCCCTCAGTCTGGCAGCGCACAAGATACTGAATATTACTAGTAGTTATGTGGCAAGGAAGTGGATCATTCTCCTCTCAAGCTTTAGAGAAATGGCTAGGCTAGCACCTTGATTATAGCCTTGTGAAATACTCAGCTAAGTTGTACTCACACTCCTGACTCACAGAAACTGTGAGACCATAAAACCATTTTTTATAGTACTAAATTTGTAGTAATAGATAGGTAGGTAATTAATACAGATTTTGTACCAGGAGTTGGGTTATACTATAGCAAATACCTAAAAAATGTAAGACTGACTTTGGAACTGAACAGTAGGAGGAGGGAATATGTTACTGGAAACTGGAAAAAGAAGAATCTTTGCTCTGTAGTGGCAGAAAGCTTAGCAAAATTGTCTCCTGCAATTTATATGGAAAGAAGAATTTGTAAGTGTATCGTGAACATAGTTATCTAGCTAAGGAGATTTTTGAGGAAAGTATTGAATATGTTGCATAATTTCTTCTTGGTGCTTATGGTAAGATGCAAGAGGAGAGTCATAAATTGAGAGAGCTATTAAACAAAAACAAACAAGGGCTGATGACTTGGGAAATTCTTGGCATCTCCAGAGACCAAAAAAAACCCCCATGATATTTCAGAAATGACCCCAATCCCTGCCGCAAATGAAAATCTAAAGAAAAACATGAGAGTGTGATTGTGCAACCTTTTGTTAAAAACCTCAGAAAAATCAAAGGACTAGAGTAGTCTTTAGTTATGTAAAGTGCCCTTTCAAGAGATTGAAGTTGTGCCTCATGGAACTTTTTTATTAAATGATAGGGTCTCTAAGAAGTTAAGGGTATCATCCTTTTGTCTAATGGAGTGAATCTCAGTGAAATTCACAGGAGTCCCACAGAGTATTTTAGAAAATTGTTACAGCAAAAACAATGTTAACTTGATCCAAAAGGGGCAGAGAATAAAATGTCAAAGAGGCTTCTGGACCCTCAAAATTTTACAGGCAGGAACAGTCTGTTAAATTTACTCAGCTGCAAACATGCACTACTTTTCTCTCTCTATCTCTTACACACACACACACACACACACACGGAGGAGGATCCGGAGGGCAAATCTGAGAGCCATGAAAAATTATCCTATGCTGACAAATGTAGTTAATAAAATCTTAACATTTGCCAGGCTGGATTTCAGAATTGCTATTGACCAGTGACTTTTTTGTACCCTCTATTTGCCCTGCTTTGAACAAGAGTGTCCCTATGTCTGTAGATGTTTTCTTACACCTGTTCAATCATTATCAGTTGGGTGTGTGGGTGGACAAATAACTTGTTTTTTTTCATTTGACAGATGGAAAGATCAATTTAAACTGCTTTCGTCAATGCCTGGACCTGATTTAGGTAATACAATTCTGGATATTGTGCAGATGCTATAATAGGATGGGACTCTGAGGGACCAGGGGGAGGGATGAGTGTATTTTTTGCATGAGAAGGATGTGAATCACTGGAGGCTAGGTGGTGAACTATGGCAGTTAGATTATGGGGTGTCCTCATGGTCTCCACCTCCCAGTATTCATGCCTTTATGCAGCCACTTTCCCTTAGTGTGAGTGGGACCCATGGCTCACTTCTAATCAATGGCAAAAGGGATGTATGTATGTAATTATATGAATGTGATTAAGTCACATGATTGCAATTCCATTTTGTAAGGTGACTCTCTCCCTTGCTGGCTTTGAAGAAGCAAGCTATCATTTTATAAGATATCCATGAAGAGGGCTCCATGGCAAGAAACTGAGAGCAGCCTCTGGTCAATAGCCAATAAGGAACCAAGACCCTCAGTCCAGTAGCCTACAAGGAACTGAATGCTGCCAACAATCACAGGAGTGAGGAAGCAGATCCTTTCCTAATTGAGCCTTTGATAGGAAGCCCTGGCCTATACCTTGATTGTAGCCTTGCAGAAGAGCCAGCTAAGTTGTGCTTAGACTCCTAACCTATAGAAACTATGAAATAATAACCAAAATTTACTAAAATGTAAATTTCATGATGGCAAATAATTTTTTCATATACCTAGAAATGTGTCTGGAATTTGGAGGTGTTCAGTAAATATTGGTAGGAAATGAAGAAGTAAGGAAGGAAGGAAGAAAGAAAGCAGAGAGGGACAGCCACTGAGATATCAGTGTGATCCTGATGAAGAGACTACTGAAGTGTCATGTGAATTGCTGGTACAAATTAAGTCTAGTAGGATGTGCTGAAAAAGATTTTTTCTTGATATTTTTGTATCTATGTCAAATGAATATGGCTATGTATACACTGAATTGAGGGATTTACATGTAGGTGTTTGGTCAGGAGGAAGAAATTACATGGATGTCAAGTCTACAATGTCCCAGTGCTACCCTATTCCCTAATATTGTGATGAGAACCAGTTATAGCAGTCCCATCTCAAGAAATAGCTCCACCACTTCTCACTTCTGGGAATATAATATATCATAATTATGTATGTATTATAAATATATATTATATGTATTCTATATTATATGTAATTATAATATACATCATTACATATATAATATAACATATGATTATATATAATACATATATGTAATGTATTATATTCTCAGAGGTGATAGGTGGTTATTATATATTATAGTTATATAACAATATATATAATTACATATATATGTGTATATATGTATATATACTATATATATACACAATGTATATATATGTACTATATATACATATATATATTATAGTATATATATGTACATAAAGTATATGTATATATACTGGGTAACTAATTCTTTTTGAGTGATTACCATATGCTATAATACCTTTCAAGTAAATAGAATCATACAGTGTATAATCTTTTGCATATGGCTTTTCCATTTAGCATATTTTTGAGCTTCATTTAGATTGTGCTGTGTATCAGCAACTTACTTTTTATTGCTAAATAATGTGTTGTTGTATGGTTGTGTCACATTTTATTTAACAACTCACCAGTTGATGAACATTTGAATTGTTTCAGCTTTTTGTTTAATAAAAATGATGCTGCCATAAATATGGCTCATATCACATGAAAATCTTTGTATGGATATATGTTTGCATTTCTATTGGGTGAATTCCTAGGTGTAGAATTGCCAGGTTATATGATAAATTTAAGTTAACTTTTGTCATGCTATCTTCAGAACAAGATTTAGAAAAACAAAAACTTGTAGTGCTTAACAATGCTGTTTATAAATAATATTTCTTAAAGCTCTTTTGACTTGATTTGCACTTTTGAAGAAAAAAGGTGGAGTATGGGCTGCTTATTTTATATAATAAGGAATATTAAACATATAAAAAAAGCACACCTTTAAGTTGAAAGGATATGTAGTACTGTAGTCAACTAGTGATATAAAGTATATATATGTAGAGAGAGAGTAGGCATTACTTTAGAATCCCAATATTACCCAAAATTATTCACTTATAGGAATACTTGAACCTATAATAAATGAAGATAATTTTTTAAAATTTAGATGCATGGATCTAATTATCACAAATTTTAAGGAAGAAAATAAAAGAAGCCATTTCATATACTTATTTATATAACATCTCTCAAGCACAGAAACATAAAGCTAATTAATGTAATCAATGTACAAATAGAGAATTCATAGCAAATAAAATGAGAAACTATGCTCAGAAATAATTACTTCTATTATAATGAACTGCAAAAGCCTTAGCATTTTCATTGGCTTGATGAAAAGTTCATTTATTAGAATAAGGGGAATCATGAGTGTAACTGCTTTTTCTTCCCCCAGAAACAAGCATTAGATAGGTTTTATAAGATAAATAAAGTTTTCTAGGAATTAAGTACAAAATATCCAGATTGGCTTTCAACTCATATGTTATGTATATGACTGTTCTTTTCTTCTCACTTTAATGTTTATTCATTTGTGGAATTCTAGAACAAAAAGGCACTTGGTGAAGATTAAAAGTGTAATCTTTGGAATAAATATAAAAGGAAACTAACATCAATTTAGTTTGTTTTCCTCAAGGGTACAAGACATTAAAAAATGTAATATGATTGGAAAGGTATGTGAGATGGTTGTATACATTCCTAAGTGTTTTGGTTTGGTTATATGGAGGCATCAATATTATCCCTGGAGACTTCATGTAGGTACCATTTTCAGTGAGAGAATGATCAGCTACAGAGGACGTGGATGCAACACAGTGTGACATTTCTTCTGTTCTAAGCTCTACGTATGAAAGGCTGGGCTGTTCAAGAGACCAATACTAAGTAGGTCACGATTCTTTATAATACCAACCTTTCTAAAAGGTCACCTTATTTTTTTTTTTTTTTTGGTGTCCAGATGTTATACACACATTTTGCAATGGTAGGACACTTAAAAAAAAAAAAAACCGTAATGTTTTACACATAAAAGATTGCATGAGTGTCTAAACTAGGACTAAAATTTGGGGAATTTGTAAATCAACTTCAGCATGGGAAAATTAACTGGCAACTGGGTAACTGATATTTTTTGAGGGATTACCATGTGCTAGGCACTGTTGTAATTGCTGTATACATGTTAACACATTTAGTCTTCATAACAATGCTATGACATGGGTATAGTTATTGTCATTTCCATTTATTGGATGAGGAACCCTGAGGCACTGGGAGTTAAGTAAATGGTTCAAGGTTACTCAGCTTTGTAGTGGTGAGGTCAAGATTTGAACTCAGACAAGCTGGCCCCAGATCCTACATTCTAGACTAATATGCCATATCATCCTCTTTAATGATTACACAGAGTAACTTCTTTGTAGAAAGTAAGACATACCTATTTGAGTATTGCCCTCTTATCCTAAAATACATACTACCATAAAAATCGTTCATATTTGCCCTTTACTAATTGAGCATTTGTAATCATTAAAAATGTAATAAAGTTCCATGCTGTTAATAATTATGTTGAGAAGAAACTATTTTATAACCTTTTTGAAAACAGAAAGTACTTTTCTGTTTAATATATCTTTTAAATGGAAAATACTTTCTATAGTCATGATTATAAACTTTCCTTTAGTTTTAATTCTGCCTCAGGATTTGTTGGTGGTGAACTTGCCTGACTGAAAGTCTTGGGCAAATTTGGGATATTCTCCCTGTGACTTAAGAGTTCACGATGCATTTGAATTCCTCTGTTTTGGGCAATGTCAGGATTGGTTCAAGTAATTATTGATAAGATATAAACTGTAATGAGAAGAAACATTATAGGCAAATAGTCTTTTAGAATCTTGCCTTAAATTAAAACATGGTTTTAATTTACTTGGGCATTTTAATTAATGCTTAGGCATTTTGATGACAAAATTGATAGAATCATTAACCAAATGAAAAACCATAATATATATGTCTTTCAGATAACCAAGAAGAGGTGGAAAAAGTCTAGCAATTTATATCACAAAGATATTGAACTGTTGTTTAGCTGAATAGAGGACATACTTCCTGGGAGCAGAATAAGTTGCTTTTGGAGTATGGGTTTATAAACCTCAAAACAAGACTAGTGACAAACTTTGCTTTAATGTGTCTAAGTTAATATATAAAATAAGCTTGCTGGTGGAGAGGTTTGTAGATTTTTCAGTAAACAAATTGTTTTTAAACATCTTTAAGCTGGAGAAGAAGCAACTGCCTACCTGTAAGTAATTGATATGCTAACTATTGGTAATTATTTTCTAGGCATTAGCCAAACCTCATAAAAACCACTATTATGGTAGTTATTTCATTAGTTTTAATTGTCTCAGGCACTTGAAATATTTTCAAAGATTGTATTTCTCTGAAAATATCCTATAATTTAACATTTTCACTATTTTGGCTGTTCTTTGCCTGGTTACTTCAAGGGGTTTCTCTCAAGTACTGCCATAACTTACAGGATGATGTGTTCTTATTCCTATCTGTAATTCTGTGAAAATAAAGCAATTGTTCAGTGGGTAGTAATATGAATGCAAAAATATGTCTCCACAGACGCATTAGTATAATTTACTGTATATTCAATGAAATTAAGGCAGCCAGTAAGAAATATAATTCTTATTTATTTTGAAATGATGGTAACAAATGGCTTTGTTACCTTCAAGCTCCATACTGACTCAAGCTCTTTTAAAATTCTATAGACTATATAAACTACTCAATTTTAAGTTTTCATTTCTGAATTCAAGCTTCTTTGGTTAGGCAAAGAATAAAAGTAACTATCATAAAGAAGAAAATATAGTCATCTAATTTCTCCTGAACTCTGTATAAGATTGGCCATTAATCTACATCAATATATGGTGAAGATATGTAAGCAGAATGTACAATGTATAAGACATGCATATATCAGTGTAAAGTAGGTAGTAATGTTTATTTTAAATTCCACAGTTCCATTTATATTCCTTTGGCTTTATATTTGGTCTATTTTGTGACTGCCTCTGTAATTCAGCTTATTTACTTCAAGTGTTACAACATCTATTTCTCCTTTGAGAAAATGTAGACAACTGATATTGGGATAGAGTTTAAATTGTGAGAAATGTTCACTTACAGTAAAAGAAATACATTAGAACTAGAATTTGGGCAATTTTAAATTTTATTAGAAGTAGGTGTCAAGTTAGCTAACATGTCCGAGAGAGCTGATGTGTTATGAATTAAATTTTAGATTCTACTTATCATTTTTTAGAAATCAATTTAAGACATCAGTTTTCAACAGCTTTTTTATGTATAACTAAAACAGAGATATATGATATTTGATAAAATAAAGATACATGGCTTCTATTCTCTTGAGACATCTGTCTTCATGAAAGAGATGAAGAGTTCCCATTTCTACTTACAAGGATGGGTATATGTCATAATAAAGACCAGCTATCATTTGTTTTATACAGAATATGTGGTTCTTTCTTTGACTATTTTCTGGATCTAGACAACCGCAGATGACATTTATGAGAAATGAACTGCACTGAATTCAACTGAGAAAGTAGAAGATTCTGTATCTCCATTAGCTTGTGATAGGCTCATCATTCCAAACCTTCTCTAGACAGCCCAGTGATCTTCACGTTCTCTCAACTCCATGGTCTATGATAGTCATTTGTCAATTAATTCACAGTGAATTAATGTAGAGTCTGTGTATGTTTCAGTATACATGTAGGAATATCTAGGGAGTTATTGTTGTTCTGGATTCTTTGGAAACATACTCTGAGACCCTGAGATTTACATGAGGAAAGTTTATTGAGGAATACTTTTGAGAACTTGAGTGAGGAAAGCAGGGATGGGAAGAGGGAGAAGTTGAATTGTGATGCAGTTGCAAAGAATCCCTACCAATCCCATAGGAAGGGGGCCTAACTTTGGACAAGGCAGCTCTTTTTGCCTGAGAGTGATTCCCAAGGAGGGACTAAGCTCTGAACCGCTGGCAACTGATGCTGCTGATAGCTGAAGAAATGAGAGCCTCAGTCCCTAAGAGCGAAATTTCATCTCAAAAAAAAAAAAAATTGGAAATGAGAGGGTCAGTCCCGAAGCTAGGATCTAGTAGGTACCCTATAGCATCCACTACGGTAGGTAATGTATTGAAAGCTAATAGCATGGTCCAAGAGACAGATGCATTGGCTTGAAACTTGCTTCTATCATATCCTGGCCATGTAGCCTTCAGCAAGTTATTTAAGCTTTCTGTCCCTGTGAAGCGGGGAGAAAGAAACTGTGGTTATCTCACTGAGTTATTGTGAAAATGGATGAGTTGACACATGTAAAGCTTATAGCAGTTCTTGGAATGTGGTGAGTGCTCCACACCCATCAACCATTATTATTAGAGGCTGCTATAAAATAACAAAACTGGTTTTCAAATGAACTTGCCTGTGTGAATATTTGTTCTTGTTTAGGTCAGGCAGTCTAGTAACAAATATCCTCCAAGTATCTAGTTGCTTCAAACAACAAGGATTTATTTCTTGGCCATGCCACATGTATATCACATGTTGACTGATGTGTTCCTCACTTTAGGACCCAAGCTGACAGAGCAGCCACTAGCTAGAACATTGCCACTGCTGTGGCAGAGAAAAATATAGCACTTGAAATGCATGCTGACTCTCAAAACTTCTACCTGGAAATAAAACATGCCATTTCTACTTACATTTTATTGGTCAAAATAAATCACGTAGGTACATATAACTCTAAGGGTGGGAAAGAAAATGCAATCCCACCCTCTTCCTGGAAGGAAAACCAGAATTACTTCAGGAACAGCACTAAGATTATGGCAATTTAATTTTTAAAAGTTATCTGGGAAGATATATACTCAGTAGTGAAAGCTAACTTTTCCTGAGCACTTAGTATGAGCCAGGCACTGTGACAAAAAGCAATACTATGAAATAGATTCTATTGCAATTATATCCCAATATTGAACATTTTAAAAAAACCCTACAACTGGGTGTGGTGTCACGCCTGTAATCACAGCACTTTGGGAGGCCAAGGCGGGCAGATCACTTGAATTCAGAAGTGTGAGACCAGCCTGGCCAACATGGTGAAAAATCTCATTTCTACTAAAAATATAAAAATTAGCTGAGCGTGGTGGTTTGCACCTGTAATCCCAGTTACTTGGGAGGCTGAGGCAGGAGAATCACTTGAACCCAAGAGGCAGAGGTTGCAGTGAGCCAAGATCATACTACAGCACTCCAGCCTTGGAGACAGAGCAAGACTCTCTCTCAAAAAACAAAACAGCAGCAACAACAACAACAACAACAACAAACACGCAAAAAAAGCAATCTGACGCTTGCAGAAACTTGATCAATACCACATATCTAGAAGGTGGTGAACACAGGCTCTTACTCAGGCCTATCTAATCGCAAAGCTCATAGTCATAACTGCCACTCAACTTTCCCCCAAGAACTTCAGTGATGCCAGCATGACTAGCAATTTTTTCAACATGCTCTAAGTCTTTTTTTTTTTTTTCCAGGAAATCTTTTTTAGAGGGATGTAATTCCCAAAATGTATGATGGCTCATGTGTAGCAGAAACTTCTTTCTTGCTCCCATGATGGTATCACATCGGTAGATAGAGCAGTAGAGTGGTCCTCTTCCATGGAGTGACAGACTGATGGGAACTCCATCTTCTTCAGCACAAGGTATTCAGGGGTTATTTCTTCCATACAGCCAGAAGGATGCCAGTGGGCCAGGCCTGAAAGTGATGCACATAACTTCTGCCTACATTCTGTTGGTTTAAAACTCAGTCATAGTGCTATACCTGACTATAAGGAAGGCTGAGAAATGTAGTTTAGCAGTGTTCCTAGTGAGTCTCACCTGTGATGCATGGACTGTGCTTTGTATTTATTTTCACGGGATTAATAGAACTTAAAATTGGATAAATATATTTGAGGACAGCAGGGAATATCTTAAAGTGACCTCATTGTTTGGCCTTCAATCCTCTCTCAATTCAGTATTCTAGAATATTGTCTATTTGAGTTTATTCCCCTCTATAACATTTAGTATCCTGCACTTCTTAACATGTTTTATAGTTTGGCTTTGTGCTGATGGAAAAGTTATGATTACAATTCTTTACCTTTCCTTAATTTTTTTTTTTTTTAGCATGAATACAGGATAATATAGAGGACACTCTGATAATAATCAGTAAATAACCCTGCGTTCTGACCCGAGAGGAGGGTTTCACATGCTCCTTGGCCAGCACTGCATGCTTCAGGCCCACAAGGCCACCAGATAACTCTGAGGTCTGGTGGTAAAACATTTTCAGACTTAGCCCCCAGAGGGCTCCTAACAAACTATGGAGTGGAAGCGTGGGTTGTTGAACTGGAAGGGAATTTTGAAAGCTATTGCAATGAAATGTAAAGCTTAGCCTTTATTAATGTTTTAGAAACTTTCCCTTGTAAGTTGGGCTGGAGCTGTTTTATTGCCTACTCCTATAAGTAATCATAAGGCTACTAAAGGACGGGTTCTGTATCACACCATGATTCTAGTGTGCTTATCGTTACTGGAAACATGAGGAGTACAGTAACGTATATCACTAAAAAAATTTTAATGCTTTCACTGACACTATACTATTTTTATTTTGTTCACTAGGGAGAGTCAGGGTCTATTCTCTTCTTCCCCTACTATGTATTTCTAGGCTAATCTGGGATTTTTGTATATTGTTACATGGTGCATGTATGCATAATGTCTCTAAAAGTTAATAAGACAGGTACCTGCATCATTATTTGGTATAAGGAAAACAGGTTCAGCAAAGTTCTGTTACTCTCCTAAGGTCACGTAGTTGGTGATAACATGTCACATTTTGAAGCAAGTCCTTTTGAGTTCCTTTTCGTTGTTCTTTCCCCCAACTATGTTGCTTATCATATTTATTAGAATGCACTCAAGAGAAGCAAATATTCGCTCTTTGAGGATTCATTCCAGTTTTGAGAATAGGCAAAATTTGCCCAGTATTAAAAGTTGGTGACTAGGTTAGATAACATTATTTTGGATAAATAATGAGGTACATTTATAAATATTTTTGAGGCTCATAAACTGGCACATGATAGATATCCTTAAAATACTTGTTAGTTTCAATTAACAAAAATGCACAAATATTTGAAAAATGCATAAGCTGACTATGTAGCCATGTGACTATTATTTTAAGATCAGAACCAGGTCTAAGGAAATTAAAAACAGAAACTAGCTGAAAGCAAAACATGCAGAGTTCAAACAATGGCCACACTTACAAATTGAACTTTTGTTTTCGGTGATTTTTTAATGAAGTCTAGTATGCAGCACTCAGTATGTGATTTGGCCTTTGAGAGGGGTTATTTATAAAGGTGGAGGGGAAATGAGCAGTTATTCCTATCCACTATGTGTTAGGTGATTTATTTTATTTAATCCTTATCTATGTCTATGAAACAGATAATACTTCTATTTTAATGATGAAAGAAAGGCTCCTGGTTTTCAGTAACTGATCAAAGGTCACACAGCTAGACTCACAGTCACCATAGGAGGCAGAGCTTGAATTGGAATCCACGTCCATCTGTTCCAAAGCCAAAGTCTCTCTTCCAAACAATGGTGCTTCTTTTCAAAGGGATAAGAAAGGATGGGGATGAAGTAGTCTGAATGGTGGTTTCATTCATGAATGGTTGTTCTGAGGGTCTTAGTCATTACAATAAAGAACAAAAAAAGAATAAAAATTATAAAAATTACAAAAGAAGAAGCAGAACTGTTCCCTGTTATAGACTATTCCCCAAGGAAATATGCAAGTCTCCAAATCAAGTACACGAACTAACAAATGAATTCAGTAAAGGCACAGGAAACAGAGTTAATATAACAGAATCAACTGTTTCCTTATATAGCAACAGCAGCAAGTGAAAAGTAAAATTATATAAAATCCCATTTACAGAAGCACCAAAAATATTAACTATTTATGAATAAATGTAACCAAAAAAGTCCAAGACCACTATATCGAAAACTATGAAGCATTGCTGAGAAAAAAATAAAGAGGGCCGAAATAAAAGTTCATGGATTAGGATACTCAATATTGATAAGATGACAATTCTCCCCCAGTTGGTCACAGAGTCAATATGATCTGAATAAAAATTTCAGCACACATTTTTGTAGAAATTGAGAAGTTGATTATAAGACTTATATGGAGCTATATTACCAAAGAAATTTATAAAAATAAGAATGGAATTGGGAGACTTATCTCACTTGATTTTAATACTTACAACAAAGCTACAGTAACAAAGACAGTATGGTTTTGGTGAAAGCAGGCATATATAGTTTAGACTAGAACAGAGTTCAGAAATAGAGCCACGGATACTTGGCCAACGAATTTGTGACACAAGTTTTAAGCCAATATAATGGGAGAAATGTAAGTCTTCAAAAAAAGTCCCAAGATTAGCTAAATACTTGTATGGAAACAAAATTAACATCTATCATTACATCACCGTACACTCAAAAATTAAAATGAATCATAGACTTGAATGCAAAATCTGAGATTGTAAACTTCTAGAATAAAATGTAGAAAAATATCTTTGCAAACTAGAGACAGGAAATATTTTAAAAGAAAAGATGCATGAAACATAAACAACTGACAAATTGGATTTCATCAAAATAAAAAAAAATTGATTTTTGAAAGATACCACTAATAAGGTTTAAAGTCAAGCCACAGACTGAGAGAAATGATTCACAGCACATATTTCAAGAAAGTAACATATGTAGAATATGTAAGGAATGTTCATGACTCAATAATAAGACAAACACTAAATAACAAAATAGACAAAAGATATGAATAGACCTCTCTGGAGAAGAGAGCTGGATGGCAAATAAGCACATTAAAAAAGTCACAAGGGAAATATTATTATCACAGTGAAATGCCACTATAAACATATGTACTAAAATGGCTTAAAATGATAAAAAACGACCATTCCAAATGTTGGCAAGGAACTGGATGAAACTGAACTTTCATATACTGCTAATTTGAATGAACAATTGTACAATCACTTTGGAAAACACTTTTTTGTCAGTTTCTTAAAAAGTTTTATACATACCCTATAACCCAGCCATTCCACTCCTAGGCATTTGCTCAAGGGAAACAAAAACATATGTTCACCTAAATATAAGATACACATGTCTATAGAGTTTTAATTATAATATCTCCAAGCTGCAAACAACCCAAATATCCATCAGTGGATGCATGAATAAACAACTTGTGATATATTCATGCAATGGAATACTACTCAGCAGTAAAAAGAAATGAGCTGTTGATATGTGGAGCAACATGCACAACTCTCAATTATGCTGAGTAAACAATGCCAGGTAAAACCAAGGTACATATTGCATGATGTCATTTAAATATTGTTAAATGTAAATTTATATATAGGGATGGAAAGAAGATGAGCAATTCCTCAGGGAAGAGTCAAGGAATGCATGGTTTAAGAATAGGAACAAACAAACTTTTAAGAGTGATAGACATCTTTGCTGTTTGTATCATAGTGATATGTCTATACATGTTCAAGTTGCATGCCTTAAATATGTACATTTTCAAGTACTTCAATTATACCTTAATAAGGTTGAAAAAAATTAGCACTGGTAGACAGGTCTACAGATTTTCCAGCTGTGTAGCAAGTGAGCATCCATTCTTAAACCCTAGGTTAAATTCATGATTAAGATGGCATTTTATTCACTTCTGATATTCAACCAAATCTAAATAAAGGAATTTTTAAAAAAGCACAAACCTGTAACAAACAAAAATGGAGAAATGACAACAATATAATTTTGAACACTTGAATTAGATTGAAAAATAGTAAATTATCATCTGAGAATACTTCACCTGGGAATGAGTAAAGTCAACATTTGCTAATGTTGCAAAAGGCTCAGGAATTATCAGTACTTTGGACTCTTGAAAGTGGGAATGAAAGGGTGAAGGTAAATAAGAACTGTTTGCAATCTGATTTAGATGCATTAGATGCCTAGATTCCCCCTCACCTCTCTATGATCCTCTGCACTGCCCTTCTCTGTCCAGACATGGAACTGGAAGTTTATTCCTTGGATTGAGTAAAACAGAGTCTCTAGACTGGGGATGCCTGGCACAATTGAGAATAGTGGTATTATACTGAACATAGGGAGCTCAGAGAATATGTACACAGTGAATGCTGAGGCTCCTAGCATACTTCCCTCATGGGCTTGAGAAACAATAGTAGGCAGACTTTTCCTTCTGGGCAGGAGACTGAAGACTCTATGGAATCTGACCAGCCCAAAAGGAAAACATTTAAGGAAACTGACATTGAAGGTTCCAAATGAACAGGCCACCCAGTTCTGTTGACTGTGAAACTCTTGGTATGAAAGGATACTCTTGGTGCCTTTGGACTTACAGCTTCCATCAACTTTTTATCTCCCTTTCCTAAATATGAGAATACAACAAAGCATATTAGGTAGCTGATGAAAGTTTCTAAATAAGAGATAACTAAAAAAGAAAAATGAAATTTGGTTGAAAGAACATTTTTCAAAAATTCTCATTAATATCTCCAGAAACAGAAGAAAAAAATGATCTACATGTAAGGAACAGGGTGCTTCAAAATGAATATCCAGTAAAACCTTGGAAGTTAAAATAAAGTAGAAAAAAATACTCAAAAAAAGGGAGATAAAATTAAAGAAATTTCTTTCTGTGACTACTGCAAAACCAGAACTCAAAGCAAAATAAAACAGAAAACAGAACTGGAAACTAAGAAAAAATAAGAAAATCAGAAGACCAGCCCAAAGTCCAGGAGCTTCAGAAAGACATTCCAGAGAAGTGAAGGGGAGGAGTTCATTAGCAAAAATAATTTGAGAATTATTCTCAAAAACAGAAAGATGTGATTTCCTGGAATGAAAAGATGCTGCAAAGTCATTAAAAATTGAACTACTACCAAGGCTCATCATAATGTTTCAGAGCACTGGGGATAAAGAGAAGATCCCATAAACTTCCAGAGGATGGGAAAACCAAGTTATATAAAAAGGAAAAGAAATTAGACCAGCTTCAGATTTCATAAAAGTAATATTGAAAACTATAAAACAATGGAGCAATATCTTCTACATTCTAAGGGAAAATAATTTCCAACCTAGAAATCTATACTCAGCCAAATAGTCAATAAAATCCAAGGACAGTCTCAAAACATTTACTCCCATGTACACTTTCTTGGGAAGCTACTGAGGATACACTTTATTAAAACAAGTTTGTGAACCAACAAAAAGAGAGAGATTGGATCTGGGAAACAGGAGCTCCAACTCAGGAGACAAGCAAGCTTCCCTTGTTTGATTGTCAAAGGAAATCTTTGAGAATTATCAGGCATAAAGGTGAATCACTGCAGTGTAAAGCAGGTCATAATTTCAGGGAGAGATGTCTTCAAAACACAAAGTTGATGGAATAGTTAAGGTAAAGAAGTGTATTGAGAGTGTATTTAGAGACGGGGAAGAACTTGAGGCTGATTTAGGGATAAGTACATATAAAGTTAAACAAATAGGAGAAAACCAAAAATAATTATTAGCTCCAGGGTAAGTAGGATATTGAGCAGGGAAGATATTTTAATCATAATTTATATTATGGCTCATTTTTGAATTATATACATGGATTTAATAATGAAAATACTGAATAACCAAAATTTTGATTTAGCTCTACTAGGAAGGAATGGGGTTTGGGAAGTGAACATTTACTTAGGGAGAAAAAAGAACTAAACTCTTGCCTTCTATAGTTAATAGGTAACACCTAAAACTGAAAGAAATCTAGAAATAGCAATATGATCATGTTCTTGGGGTAAATACCAAGACTCAGCTAAGAGTGGAAAGTGATCACTTTATGGAAGGAGAAATGGAAAGTGGGGGTGTCTTGAGATTTCTGTTTGTATTAACAAGTCTAATAGAAGTAGCTTACTCTTGAACTGTGTACATGTGTCACTTTGATAAAAAACAAAAAATCAAAAAAAGTTGTCCTCAGTTATAGAATTTTCAACCTCTAGAAATTTCTATTTACTCTGGTGTAAAACTTGAGAACCTTCCTCCAAAATATGTGATGAGATCATGGATCTCATAAGCTCTTTGCTCTAGGGCAGTTTCAAGCATGGCTTACATATGACACAGCCAACCTCCTGGTGAATGGTAGACAAGTGAGAACATCCAGATAATATTAGCCCTTAGAAAGGTGGAAGGTAATGAAATTTTGTTACATTGGGGATAGAGACAAGAGGAGGGTGTTTTCACCATCAGCTAGCTTGTTAGCAGAATCTTCATGTTTGAGGCAGAAATATTAACAGAAAAAAATACACCATTAGGTACCTGAGTGCTATGGTCTGAATGTATGTATGCTCCCAAAATTCATGTGTTAAAACATAACCCCCAAGGTGATGGTATTAAAAGGTGGGGCCTTTGGGAGGTGATTAGGTCATGAGGCTAAAGCTCTCATGAATGTGTTGAGTAACTTGTAAAGGTGCTTGAAGGAGCCTCATTGCCCCTCCCACCATGTATGGACCCATAGAAAATTCCATCTTTGGAGAAGAGAAAGGCCCTCAGCAGACATCAAACCTGCTGATGCCTGGGTCTTAGGCTTTCCAGACTCCAGAACTGTGAGAAATAAGTTTCTGTTGTTTAAAATTACCCAGTCTAAGATATTTTGTTATGGCAGCCTGAATGGACTAAGATCGTGGGAAAAGTAAAGATGGTAAGAACAGATAAGTTCAGAGCAGATTCATTTACTGGCTCACAAAGAAAGATCTTATTCTTCATTTGGACCCATAATTAATTTCAAGAAGAAGTTTGCTGCTTTATATAAAATGGAAAATTCTGAAAATACTTCTAGATGAGGCACTATGGCCATATTTCTCATGCAAAAAGGTTGAACTTTACAAATTCTTTGATTATATGTTATTTATAAAGAATTTAATGTCTCTCTTAGTGTTTCATGTCCTTTGTTTGGAATTCTGGACATGATTTCCTATGGAAACACTTGCAGGTTTTTGGGTCTACAATGCCAACCCTCTAATGACTCATTCATCTCTGGTTGCCACAACAACGCTGAACTAATTTTTCTGTGGAAAAAATCAAATATACTTTCACATTGGGCAGTCGGGAATACTTTTGACATTATTTTGTAGTGGAAATTAAAGAGGACTGATGAGGAGGTGGGATCAGGAATAGAGATGCTCTTTAAGGATAGGAGAGTATTACTGTTGGGAAAGGTACACTTATAGCAGTGAAAATTAACAACTCTTCTTCTAGTACCTCTTGGTAGAAAATACTGTGGTCCCCAGCCCCCATTCTGAATCTGATTTGATTTAGTTCTTGGGCTAGAAGAGAATAAACACATAGTTAGGAGCATTTCTAGGCAGTAATAGGTTGAAGAGACAGGTAGAGTGGAATCTCAAGAAGAAAGAGGGAAGGAAAGAGATTTCTTTGGTCACATAATATTCTAGTTCTGGCTCAAGATATTTATATATGTATATCTTCTAAGTTGGATGAGTGCACATATACATTGAGCTAGTATGAATCAAAAGCGGTACATCATTTTGGTATCTTGTCAACCTCTCAAAAACTCATATCAATGAATGTTATGAAATTTCACAATTCATTAGAGAATAATGAAGATTAAATGTTAAGAATATAAACTCTTAAGTTAGTATGCTTAATAATTAAGAACTTTCGCTTTGGGGCAGAGAAAGAAACCTAAAAATTATATATTAATGAAAAGAAAAATATCTATTTAAAGAACTGACCATTTTTAAAAATTCCAGAACAACAGTGCACATTATTAGATGCTCATAACAACACAGCAAAGGACAGTCTATGAAATTCAATTTCAATCAGTTTTGCATTTTATCTGCATCTGTAATATCAGGATAAATATTATAACTTAATGCTTTGGTATTTTCCTGAATATTTCCTTTGGGAGACGGATGTTTTTTCACAGATAAAAGGGAGGTATGCAGACGTATTCAATCCTATTTACCAGAATGAGTTTTTGGCTCATCTTTCATACTGTTTTACTGACATCTATGAAGAATTGTCCTCCTCCTCTTTTATTTCGTAGAACATTTCTTTTTTCTTTCTTCTCTTTTTCTTCTCCTCTTTCTCGTTTTCATCTTCCTCCCCTTCCCCTCCCCCACTTCTTCTCCTCCTCCCCCTCTTCCCCTCCCCACCTACTTCTTCTTTTTCCTTTTTTTCCTCTTCCGCCTCTCCTCCCCTTCCCCTTCCCCTTCCCCCTCCTCCTTCTCTTCCTTCTCCTTCTCATCTTTTTCTTCTTTCTTCTCAAATGGCCTGACTCTGTCGCCCAGGCTGCAGTGCAGTAGCACGATCATAGCTCACTGCAGCCTCGAGGTCCTAGGCTCAAGGGATTCTCCCACCTCAGCCTCCTGAGTAGCTGAGATCACAGGTGTGTACCACTGCATCTGGCTCCTACTACATAGAAAATTTTACTCAGTTTTCTCACTGATTTTGTGATGTTGCCCTAATTCCATGCCTGGCACAAAGATTGTATAAGCAGTAGGGTACTTTGTGGACTCACTCACGTGTGGCCAGGTTTGTCCTGGGATTTTCACTCTTTCACTTCCTTACTTGTGACTTACTCCCAGCCTACACAGAGGGAAGAAACTGAGGCGGAGTTGAAAGGATGCATAAAGGTAATGAGCCCTTGGATTACTGGGGAGGGCTGTGGCAACAACCCCCACGCCCCCCATCACCTCAGGTAAAGGAAGCAGAGGTGAGAGGGGGCTCTTCTAACACTTCCTTTAAGCCAACCAAGGAGTTGGCTGCAAAGGGATTACTAGGAGATCTTGAGGGTACATAGAATAAGAGGAAACTGGGCTTTTGTCCCCAGCTGGAGACTTTCAGAAGCACCAGAAGCCCTTTGCCTTTCCTAGGTCTGCCAGGGGACTACAGAATGGGGAGTGAAATTGATCCTGAGTGAGTGCACAGTGCTCCTTGGTGATAACTCATCCATAAATTCAGAGACTGGGGCTTACTGCCTGTCTGAGGAATTCTGAAGGCAACAGGGCAGCTGGAACGGCCATAATGACAGCAAAATGAGGGAGTGTTCAAGAGTAGCCTGCATTTTTTTAATCCTTTAGCATGGAAAGGATGTTTGAGTTTCTCACAGCTCAAGAGGATGCTGTGAAAGGCACAAGCTACCTTAAAAGTTCATTGTTCCAAAGGTGGCTTGCTAAGGCAAGAGAACACCCTAGTAATAGGTTGGTATGAGAGGAGACATATCATTAGGGATAGGTAAGGGAGAACATCAAGAGGCGAACACAAATGTGGGCTTGTAAAGCTTCTAAAGAAACTTCCTGGGTACCTCCCTGAAGTACTAGGATTTGGATGTCTGACCAACCCAGAGGTCACTGATGGCCAGCCAGTACTAACCAAGGGAGAACTAAAATACAGAGTAATTTAAGCCAAAAACAAAACACGCACCTTTCCTTTTCTCTTCCTCTGTTCTGACGTTAGAGAAGCCAGAGGAGCAGGGGAAGGACAGGAAGGAAAAGGGAACAGGCCAAGTTCCTTCTCCACCACTGCAGCCCTGAGTTAGTGTAGTAGAAGAGAAGCTTTGAATTGGATATGAAATTAAGTTTTGGTTTAAATTGGACCAGACACCTTTAATCCCTGCATAGATGCCATCATTGATGGACTGGGGCTTCTTTGTACACCTGAAAGAATGCAGCAGCTATAGGATCTGTCCGAGATAAGGACTGAGAGATGTGTGTCCAACAGAGCATGCTTAAAAGCAATGACTGGTGAGAAGTAAAGCCATTTCCCACTGAGTTCAGAGTGTTCAGTCAATTGATGATGCTGGGAGAGATTATGCAGTAAGGTTATTTTGCTGACTGTTACAGAGCCTCTTTGGGGATGGTATGCCCAGTGCACGAGGATAAGGAGTTGGTAGGTTTCTTCTCTGAATAAAATCAATGTTTGGGGCTCAGTCTATGGGAAATGACTAATTACTAGTACTAAAATCTGTGTGTGTGATTTAAAAAGTCTTTAATATGGTCTTCATTTGTTGCTTCATTTATTCAAACGTGTATTAATTGCCTCTGTCTTACGCATAGAAAAAAGTGATGCTAAGGCAGTTGTCACTGTGCTCAAGGAGAAGAATACAATAACAGTAATTTATACCTGCTGGTATGTGCTAGGAACTATTCTAAGTGTGTTATGCACATTGATCTAATGTAATTAAATCCAAAAGGTTGTTGCTCTTATAATTATTTAATAATGAATGAAACTGAAGGTGAAAAAAGGTTAAGTAATTTGCTTAAGATTCTGTAGCTGGACTTGAGGCTGGAATTTGAACCCAGGAACTCATGCTATGCTGCTTCTCATAATATAAGGTATTTTCTTTAATATAGAATTTAATTTAGACTAAGACAAGATTACAAGGAGAAGGATTAATATGACTTGTAAACATTGGAGAAGGCTCCAGATTCACATGTTTCAATGCTCCTGGAAGGCCAACCATAAATGGAAGGTGTATGTTTAGGACCCGGAATGAAAGAGCACATTAGTGCCATTTCAGAGATTCAGCTGTTTGTAAAATTTATTATAGTATCTTTTTTGGTCTTATCACCCAGAGACATGTTCTTTGCAATAAAATAGATAGCTTAATAGATTTCTTTAATATTATTTTGGAGCAGACATCATAATTTCATTTAGTTTTGAAGCCTTAGGAGATATCTAGATATGTATCTATATCATCTGGGTCTATATTATCTATAGCATCTGTATCTATTTATATCTGATAATTTTGGTCGGCCATTTACAGAGTTGTCCCTGAATTCTGGAACAAATCTCTTCTGATGCATTCTGTAAAATAATGATGTAAAAGCCTTTAACTCTTTCATGTCCTAATTTGGGCCAAGGGAAGTCATAGCTACAGAAAAATGACACACTCCATAAATAGGAACAATTAGAAAGCTATTGCTTGTCCTATTTTGGGAACAGCTTTCGAATGCTGTCTTTGTGGTACCTCTTACCTCAGATTAATGTGTAATTATCTTATACATGAATAATTTAGCATTCTAACTGCGGAGAGCTCAACATATCTAAGGTGCTGAGATTATGCATCCTATCACTTCCAGAAATGGTTTTTGGAAAAAAGAGTCTAGGAGTGCAGCTTGTTAGGAAGAAAGGCTGAACACAGGGTTTTTAGTTAGACTATTGCAGCTCCTAGGCAAAGTGCAGAAATGAGAGAGCCAATGCCTGAGTTCTAAACCTCCTTCTGACAACAATCTGCTTTATGATCCTGGAAAAGGCAATCTACTTTCCTGAACTTTTTTTTGTATCATTTATGAAATTAAGAGGTTTGGAGTAGATATCTAGGATTCTTTTCTGGTCTAACATTTGATGTGTTTCTCTGTGGTTCAAAGCATAACCTAACAGGGAAGTTTATGACATTCTGACATGGCATGCTGGGTTAGGAGTGGATAATAAAATATTTATTTAAACCCCTGTTTCATCAGTAGATACAGAAAAAACTGGTGTGAAACTTACCACTAGGGCAGGAAGTTGGTTACTTCTCTTGTTTTGATCTCTTTTATTACATGTCTTTGTTTTTCAGGCTTCTACACTTCAGTGTCCCCTTGACTTAGCAACAAACTCTCCTCCATGCTGAAGCTCTCACCAAAAACTTCAGAATATAAATTGGCATAAAGTATAGTAATTATGGCCTTCATGGAGTGATGTGTATGTTAAGAACTTGAAAGCATCCTACTATTCACATGTGTGGACTGTGCTAAAGTAGAAGAATCTATAAAACCAAAGGAAAACAAAAGTGACAAAACTAGAGGAGTTTTATTTTTATGGAGACAGATGAGCAAAGCAAGGTAGGTTGCAATGCCACTTCAGTTCTAAAAGTCTATTTATTTTCTCTTAGTCTGACTGGAAGTGCCATCTATATAGCCCAACACTTTCAAGGGAAGGATGATGTTGAAAGCTTCCATGGCAAAATAATCAGAAAATCATCAAATTTTCAAAAATTGAGCTTTACGATTCAGCCTCTGAGACTCATGATTCATGATTGTTTTCTTTGCCTTCTTTCTTTACTTAGCAGTGCTGTATGTTACTTTAAATGTTTAGAAAATAATTAGATTGTAAATATGACCATTTAATTTCCTACAAGTTTTTCAAAAGCTTCTTCTTGGATTCATTCCTAGGGAAAATTCCTTAGAGAATTTTAAGAAACTTCAGTGAATACTTTTGGAATAAATGGAAAGAAAGCAAAAATTCTGTTTACTTTTATCATTGAGAAAAATGAAACTCAAAACAAGCGTAACCATCAAACCTCTTCTTTATTCCAATTTGGCATATTTGTAATAGCAACAATAAGCTCCATAATGTCTTCTCAGACATAAATAAAATGCGTATTTCTTACTCCTAAACACCAATGTAAAATGAGATTTCCAAGTCAATTTTTGGGGGGAAATGGTGTAACTTCAGTATAATGTATTTAGGATCTTAAGTAGAACATTTCTATTGAATGGCTTATATGTTATCTCCAGATAGCGCCTCACTACTAAGGCATAAGGAAGAAACTTGTGCTCAAGGAGGAGGGATACAATAAAAATAGAATTTTATTTCAACAAGTGGATCTGATCATTTGCAAAATGGTGATAACAATCCCTTCTATCCCTCACAGCATTGTTATGTTAGTAGTTAATTATAATGTTAATGGTACTAATAGTCATCATCTCAGTGTTCCCAAGAGGGTCCCAAGGAGGTTGCATTAACATCAAGTCTTATATTTTCCAGTTTATTAGCTTACAAGGTGTAACTGCAGAGTCTTAGCTTGATATTCACCTTCCCCCACCAGCTGTCCTTAGGTGTGCCCTAGTGGGAACTATGTCTGCTATTCTTTTTATCTTTTTCCTTAAGGGGTGCTGCTGTGAGAACACAGATCTCCTACTTCTCTGAAAAGTACAGTGACATTCCCACTGCTGTGTTGTTCCCCCTTAGTTTCTTCAGGACACATCTACAATGTTTCTTCCTTCCAGAACTGGGAAAAGGTCTTTGTCTTCACATGGACTTTTACTTTTTCACCTGAGTTTGAAAGCACCATGCATGGTGTGTGCCTTTAAGTTTCACAATGTTCTTCATAAAAATGGTCTGAACTCAGCTTTTACTTACAGTCTCTCTCTGTGAGAATGAGCCCTTGTTTTGCTAAGCTAGCTTGGGGAATACATCCCATTCCATCCTCCATTTTTCATCTTTCTTCTTCCTTTATTTCTTCCTCAGGTGTCTTTTCTCCTTTAGAAAACACACACACACACACACACACACACACACACACACACACACAGAGCAACAAACCCACTCTGCCCACCTCCCCCCCAAAAAAAAGAAAAAGAAAAAAAACTCCAAATATCATTAATTTATACAAATAGATGGGAGGGATGGGAGAGACAAGACTGGCAGCCCCACACCAGCAATCACTGACTCAGTCTAAACAAAGAGTAACATAATGGTACACAACAGAGCATCACTATTTGCATTTTATGACCAGGTCTTTAATAAGTATCTTGCAGCCGGTTTCAGAAAAGCACTTTCAAATAGTGAAATATGTCTTATAAAGGGAAAAGCATTCCCTGGAAGTAGTGAGCTTCCATCAATAAAGGCATTTAAGTTGATATTATATGATCAACTTTAAGGCAGTTTCCAAAATGTGTTGTCCTCCTTGCTGGATTGGAAGAAACCTGGGGAAATGTATCATTTATTTAGGTTGTATTTTGCATAACACTAGAGTTTCTGAAGAATTTTCATATATACGAAGCTACTTTAATCCTTGCAAGCCCCCTGTGAAATAAAGCAAGGACTGTGCTTATTTAATAAATAAGGAAAGAGGCTCGGCATGATTTATAAATTTTCCTGGACTTTCAGGGGCTGCAAGTAGCAGAATTGGAGTCTGATGACAGCCAATTATGGCCTTAAACCTTAAATATATTGCCCAGTGTAAAAGTTCAATGAATGCTCACTTTGTTGTCTGGAAAAGGTTGTTGAAAAAGCAAACCTAAGTGAGACTTTCTGATCGTCCATACCTACTCCAAAGTTCCAAGAAGTTTTGAATCACGTAAAAGCAATCAGAAAACCATGTTGGTTTCATTCCTTTTTTTTCCCTCCCTCCCAGATGGACTAAAATATATAAAATCTATGGGATTTCATGTCATACCAACTGTACAAGTTAGTGGCACAATAGATTGTTTCTTCAGGCAAGCAAACTTTCATGTTTATGTTTCCCCATTATGCTACATAGTAGTGACTTAAATACACACACACACACACACACACACGCACACACACACGCGCACATACACAGAGATATAATTAAAGAAATAGATGGAGAGATGGATAGGTAGGTGGATGGGTGGAGGTGACCAGGGACCCTAGAGTCTGTGACTTGAGGAACTAGGACCAATTCTTAAAGACTCATATTGCAACTGACCTTTTAAGAATCTCCTTAACTTTCTAGCTACCATTTGACAGAGAGAAAGACATTCTGCTACATTTTTTTTTCTCCTGGGTGGCCTCTAAGTGTTCACATTCACCAGTTCTTTTAACTTGTTTTTCACTCATGCCTAGCTTGCTGTTAATCTGCTGTATCTAAATAGTCATGGATCCTGCACCTGCTCTAAGATTAGCTGTTAAGTGAGGCTTCTTTCAGAGACTGCAAATTCAGGACTCCAGGACCCGCAGAATGGTTGTTTCATGATTTATAGCTGGAG
Source organism: Sapajus apella (assembly GCF_009761245.1). Classification (NCBI taxonomy): domain Eukaryota; kingdom Metazoa; phylum Chordata; class Mammalia; order Primates; family Cebidae; genus Sapajus; species Sapajus apella. The sequence goes on along the minus strand of NW_022436961.1, from coordinate 11,784,645 downwards.
GTGTGTACTTCTGTGTGCTATTGGTCAATGATGATAAAGTAGACATCAGTGCCTCTGTGGATTTTCTGTTGCCCTTTCAATAGCCACCATTTAGGAGCATTTAATCAGGTATAAAGTGCTAGGGGTGGGAAAACCATTTCAGGTTGCCATTGCGCTGTGGAGCCAATTGTGGGCTTTTTCTTCATATTATCTAAACTATTAAAAATAGCATTTCACATTTACCTGCATAATTTTATGTCTGTGCTTTCCCTGCTTGAGCATATAACAGGATGACAGCTGCTCTGATCCCTAATTTTCCCTTTATTTTCAACTTTGACCATGGAAGCACGTTAAGCTCCAAGGAAGCATTCATTTTTACTATCAATAGGTATAGTTGCCCCCTTAACTGGTCATAATGTTTGCTAAATAGCATCAGGTCCTAGTAACCCAGGAGGCAATTCACATTCCCCTACTGAAATAGGGATAGGGAAGATCATGATGGAGGAGATATTGAATAGTTGAATACAATGCCCAAGTATGCTTACAGGGGTTTACAGGTTAGTATTTTGTGGATACTGATAGTTATAAATCTCGTATATTTGGCGCATAGTTCTCAAAATACAGTCTCTATCACCAGCAGTGTCAGTATCACCTGTGAACTTGTTAGAAATGCAGATTTCTGTGCACTCCCATCCCCAATCTACTGAATCAGAAAACCTGGGGGCAGGACCAGCAAATCTGTGCTTTTGCACAGATGATTCTAATGCACACTAAAAATTGAGAACCACTGGTTTTAGGATGTTTACAAAAGACTGAGCCTTTTTTCTTTCTGTCTTTTAAAAACAGTGGTGTGGACAAAATTGTCCCTTTTCTGAACAGCATTTAATCATACTGAACAATTTATTTATACCTTTTCTTAAGCGTATGTTAATCACATTAGAAATGCTATTCCTTTCTCATGCAAAAGGGCAAAATAGGCAACATCCTTCCAGTGTGGGTGGTAAATGAAGGCTCTGATACAATAATTGAAATGAAATACGTGTGCAAACAGTTTTTAGTACTGAACTGTTTAAAGAAGGCCTACCTTTGCACAGAAAATATCTGTAAGAATTATTAATGTCACTTAACAGAGAGAGGAAGAATAGGAGATAATGTGGGGATAGGGTCATTTCAAAAAATACCATTTTAAATAAGAGAGGCTTATGTTTGATCATAGACAAAATGCTTTGTAAAGTACTGAGGAGCACATCTATGCCTTTCATAATACTCTAAGCCAGTGCTTTAAAATTTTATTGTTTTTGCTTGGAATTCCATCTCTCTATGATAGTGTTGGGGTAGTGTACGGTCAGCACATTGCCACATCAGTCCATGATTAATTAGCTGACATTTATTGAGTGCTTAATATTTTCCCCAAACTGTATCAAAATGGAAGAATATTGAAACTATCGTCTCTGCTTTCTAGCAAATTTGCAATCTAGTTGGATAGATGGGAGTAAAACTCAAGAAAACCTTGGGCTCAATAAGATAACATGATCACGAGTGAGGAGACTTGAAGTAGACTGTGAATGCAGGGAAAGTGCACTTTGGGGAGTGGTCACTCCAGTGTTAAGTATGTCGGAAAGGAGGCTTCACGGGGCAGATGGCTCTCAAAGGATGCCTAGGATCAGCAGTGGACTGTTTGCAGAAATGGCCTAATTCTTCCCCTGCTTGTATCTCTGCTTTTTGGCAATGCAACTTTTCAGTTCCTTATGTGAAGAGGAAGAGTCTACTCCTCCACCCCTGGAATCTGAGCTGGCCTTGTAATGGTGGCAGTGTTGATGTGCTCATTCTGAGCCTAGACCTCAACAGACCTTGGCCACTCTCTGGAAACACAACCAGCTACCATGAACAGACCCAGGCTAAGTCTGTGGGAGGAAAAGAGACCACATTTTTTATGAGACGAGGTGTCTCAGCTGAAGCCAAGGGAGACTAGAGAGTCTCCAGCAAATCCATCAGTGAGCTCAACAGAAGAACCCCCTGGCTGAGCCCAGTCCAAATTGCCAACTTGCAGAATCTTGGGCTAAATGAACTGACAGGTCACCACATTTTGAAGTGGTTTGTCATATAGTGTTAGATAACTGATACAAATCTGAAAGGTAGAGAGGAAGAAAGTGTTCTAGATTAGAGTTGTACCTCCAAAAAAGTAGAGTCATATGCAAGGCCAGGCCAAAGAAAGTGGAGAAACTAGCAGGACTGGATGTCTGAACCACTGTCAGTAAATCACTAGAAGCACCAGGCAGGGTTCAAGTGAACATATACTGGAGGCCAGACCTGTCCAACTATGCTGCTAAATGGTGATGTTCTCCTGAAGCACTCCATCAGGGTATGAGAAACAGGAATCTCCCCTTGCAGAGACACACAGGGAGCATGATGACTCTGTCCCTCCAAACTGCACTTTGAGAGAATGAAGCCTTGTTTTGTAGCCAACTATATTATGCCAAGAACAAAAAGATCTTTGTAGCTTATCATGTTATTTGTTATATAAAAAAATCTAAAGCTTCTATGACATGCTTTCAAGAAACTGCTAGAGGCAACGTGTAGAATCCCAGAGTAAAGGTGTTATGAAGTTAGAGTACTTTAAAATTCTTCAGTTCTCACAACGTGGATCTATCGCCTATTGAACAACAACTTTAGCTGTTTTGAGGTCACTGAATATATTTCTCACCATAAAAGAGCATAAGAGGAAATATTTACCTTGAAATGCAAAAAACGTGTTCTCTTTCTGTGGAATCGTATTTGTTTGAAAAGAATATCCCCGGAGAGGATGAATTCTTGTTTTAGAAGTAGCTCTTTAAATTTGGCAGGACAGGTGGGGGGTAAGGGGACAGATTGGAATGGAGTTGGGGGAGCTTGGTATTCAGGTGGCACAATACCAGGTGGAGGTTAAATACCTACATCTCTTGTATTTAGGATCTTTTATTCCAGTAGCCATAGAAGCTTCTTTGATTTCATTATTTTTATTTTTTGCAAAACCCATTAGTTGACAAAGTGCCATAAACTTTATAGAAAATGGCCTAGCTGAGCAAGTATTTTATTCAAATTGTGCTCCTACCAGCAGTACCACACATGTCATAAAGTCATGGTGAAGCAGGCATTTCAATAAAAGAAAAGGCGAGGTCATGAAGGCCGAAGGATCAAGGGAGCATGGAGTAGAGGAGGTGTCATACCTGATGTGCACACTGTGTGTGCGCGTTGCAAGGAGAGACCGCGTTATAAAGTTGTTGTTTTAATCCCTGCCTGTCGCCTGCGAACATGTTGCTCCCTTTTAAGTGTCAAGCAAGCGGTCCATCCAAAACTTTTCTGCACCGAGGACCCGCAAGTCCGGGGTCCCACCTGCCCCTCTCTGCCTGCCTCCCACGGCGCCTGGGCATCCAGCGCCGGCTACAGGTCCCCGCTCACTGAAGCGTCACCTCTCACTCCCCAGTAAATCTCCGCAGCCCACTCGGACTGCAGCCTGTTTGCCGCCCGTCCTCCCATTGCAGCACTCGGGGTGACAGAGAGGGAGGAGGCGCGCGGGGACGGGGACGCCCAGGAGGACCCACTCGCGGACCCGGCTCCGCTCTGGCAGCAGCATGGGGAAGGGACGCGCGGGCCGAGTTGGCACCACAGGTAAACAGGCTGGCGAGGCGCAGGACGCTGTCGCCGCCGCGGCCACCCAGCGATTTCCAGGCACGCAACTCCGCCTCCAGGGCTCTCTCCCTCGCGCTCTCTCCCAGCCGCTCGCTCTCAGCCCCAGCAGCCGCCGCAGCATCACTTCACACAAAGGACTGTCACCCGCGGAGCAGCTCCTCCACCTCCACGTCCTCCTCCGGTGACAGCAGCCCCGACAGCAGGGCTCGGGCGCGGCGGCGGCGGCGGCGGCGCGGGGGGTGGGGGGACCTGTCACTCCCTGCAACCAAGGCGGTGGCAGCGGCTTTTTTGCCTTTTCTATTTTGCTTTTTTTTTTTTTTTTTTTTCCCTTATACCTCTTCGCCTTTCTGTGGTTCCATCCACTTCTAACCCCCTCCTCCTCCCATAAACAACTCTCCTACCCCCGCACCCCCCAATAAATAAATAAAAGGAGGAGGGCAAGGGGGGAGGAGGAGGAGTGGTGCTGCCGGGGGAAGGAAAAGGGAGGCAGCACGAGAGATCCGGGGAGAGTCCGAACCGACAGCCAGGAGCCCGCACGCACCTCGCACCATGAGATGGCGACGCGCCCCGCGCCGCTCCGGGCGTCCCTGCCCCTGGGCCCCGCGCCCCGGCCCCGCTGCCCGCTCGCCGCCGCCGCCGCGGCTGCTACCGCTGCTGCTGCTGCTGCTGGGGACCGCGGCCCTGGCGCCGGGGGCGGTGGCCGGCGACGAGGCGGCTCCCGCGGGGGCCTCAGTGTGCTACTCGTCCCCGCCCAGCGTGGGCTCGGTGCAGGAGCTGGCTCAGCGCGCCGCGGTGGTGATCGAGGGAAAGGTGCACCCGCCGCGGCGGCAGCAGGGGGCACTCGACAGGAAGGCGGCGGCGGCGGCGGGCGAGGCAGGGGCGTGGGGCGGCGATCGCGAGCAGCCAGCTGCGGGCCCACGGGCGCTGGGGCCGCCCGCCGAGGAGCCGTTGCCCGCCGCCAACGGGACCGTGCCCTCCTGGCCCACCGCCCCGGTGCCCAGCGCCAGCGAGCCCGGGGAGGAGGCGCCTTATCTGGTGAAGGTGCACCAGGTGTGGGCGGTGAAAGCTGGGGGCTTGAAGAAGGACTCGCTGCTCACCGTGCGCCTGGGGACCTGGGGCCACCCCGCCTTCCCCTCCTGCGGGAGGCTCAAGGAGGACAGCAGGTACATCTTCTTCATGGAGCCCGACGCCAACAGCACCAGCCGCGCGCCGGTAGCCTTCCGAGCCTCTTTCCCCCCTCTCGAGACGGGCCGGAACCTCAAGAAGGAGGTCAGCCGGGTGCTGTGCAAGCGGTGCGGTAAGTTCCTCGCCCCTGGGGGCGCAAACCCGCGGCGAGGAGGGCGCATCTGGGGCGCGTGGGGACGGGGGCTCGACGGCCGCCCGAGCAGAGCAGACGCGCTCCGGGTCCCAGGAGTTGTTGATTTCGGGGTGGTGGGCTCTCAGCGATCCTCTAAGAGGGAGGTTTCACCGCCTTCTCCCGCTTCCCTAGTCTTAGGTTTTGCCATAGGGGAAAGCCCAAGTTTGGTCCTCGGTTGGGGCCGGCTGAAACTTTTTAATCCTTTGAGGTTTGGCTCACCAAGTAGATCTGAAATGTGCCGGCTGCTTTCTTGCATGTAGGTGATTTGAATTTGGCTTTGGTTAGGAGCTGCTGATTCTGGACCTCCTTTGAAGGAGGAAGGGTGAGTCCCGCAGGATTTTAACGCCTTCCCTTGACTTGGAGTCCAGGATGTGGAGTTGGTTACGGGTTTGCTTCTGTGTCTGTGAAGTCTCTACAAGGAAGGGTTAGTGCACTGACATTCCCTGGCAGTTGTGGCAGAGTTTTTTTGGCGAACTCAATGACCAACAGATAAGTACAGTCTGTACCTTGTGAATATGTGCAATATGTGAGAAGTATAACATTGTTATTGGTGTTTTTTTGGCCAAATCATCTCAAGAAATTTTGTTTTCACAATATTTTGGCTTGGAGAACGATTTTGCACGTCAGTGAATCAGAACAGATGAATGAAATTATGGAGTATCACAGGTGGGCCCTGAAGAAGAATTTTGGAAGTTTAGCAATTGATTTGACACACCTTTTCCCATTTACCACTGAAAAGCTTTCTTCCCGGCTCTGCTTCAGATGATCAGGTTTGAGAAATTAGCTGATTATCTCATTACGTTGCTGAGGTAGCATTATGTTTATGCCATTCATAAACGAATTTCTATGATGTAAATATCTGTGTAATTTCCTGATTACCATATAATCACTAGTACATAGCAGGGTTTCTTCTCAAACCGTAAATTAACACGATTACACGTCACAAATTCCAACATGCATAATAGCTTTTCTCCTTGGTCTTTATGTATCCGTCTAATAGATGTTTGGGTTAACTGAATTTTTATAAAACTCAGCACCACGCCATCCTCAGTCTGCCTGTGATGCCAAGTATGTCAGTTCTTTTAAATTTGTGTCTGGTGGGGGCCAATTATTTAACTATTTGGTTGGCAGTTGTGGTGCTTATGTCCTGCAGCTAATTGATACCTGATGATTTGGTGTTAATGACACCCACCGTTCCCTTATCTGAACAATCTACTTTGTATGCCAGAGACCTGTTAAGATTGCACCACTCAGTGGACAGAAGCTGTTCAGAGTGGTGCTGAAGAAAGCTAAGTGGCATCGGGATTCCCCGAGACCCACTGATAGATGTCACTCTAAAGCATGGGAAAAGCTTTGCTGGGAGTTGTCTTATTAGGGAACAGGAAAGCTCAACGTCATTATACTGCAGCAGATGTGATTCTGTTACAGAATCTGACAAAACGTTTTAAGCAACACCACTGTTGGGTTTCTACATGTTTTAGTGTATGTAATTCAGGAGGGATTTTTGCCTTTATTCCAAGCCATATGAGTTTTGAATCATTAACTCTGCAAAGTGGGAAGTTAACGTAAGGGGCATTGTAGTTAGCTGTGATGCTAGGATTGGGGATGCATTGCTAGATTATCAATGGTGTTATGCCCTTTAACTAGAAATAAATGTAAGACTTGAGAGGTAAAGTTCTTATAAGCATCCAGAGAATGTTTGGAAATGGAAAACCTATGTTGTTTGGAGGAATAATATTCTAATTTTGTGCTTCTAAGGGGAAAAAACTTCATGGAAGTTACTTAGTTTTGTCCTTCAGTTTGCCAGTCGAAAGAAGTAGAATACATAGTTGTAAGTTGTGGTATGTTTTTAAAAAGTGGGTTTTTAATGAGCTGGAAATCTCTTTGCATGTAATCGAGTATATTAAGAAATCACACAGTTACTGCTCTGGGTGTCTATAGTTATTGTGTGTGTTTGGCAATTTTAGTGTTATATGATTTAAAGTAGGATATTGCTTGTAACCTCAACTAATAGATTTAGCTAAGTTTTAACTGAAATCATGCTAAAAGTTTCTCCTTGCATTTTTACAAACAGTATTTCTTCTAATATAGGAGGATGAAAGTAAATAGTATCAGCTATTTTGCTTGATGTAAATTCAGTAAATATGTTATTGGAATATTGAGTGTAAAAGCGTGTGTGTGTGTGTGTGTGTGAGAGAGAGAGAGAGAGAGAGAGAGAGAGAGAGAGAGAGAGAGAGAGAAAGAAGGACAGAAGGAAGGAGAGAAGGAGAATGAGGGCTGATTTGTCTTGGTTGAGCTGCTTCTGGTCAGAAGATTTCAGGAAGAGTGATGGAGCAGAAGGTCCTTACCTAACATGAAGCTGCCCTGGGGGCGTGATGGTTGTGTGCAGGCTGGAGCCATAATGCTAGGCTGGAGAAAGAATAGAGCAAAGTCATTTTGTGATATCATACCCAGGGGAACAGTTTCCAGCTCTCCTTCTCTCAGCTGCAGGGTTGTTGCCTACAAGTTGTTTGCTAGTGCAGAAACTACACATGCAACAGATTAGCCTTAGGGTTGAGCTAATAAAAATCTCTCCTCTAGAAATTCCTTTTTCTCTTTCCCCCCTTGTCTAATATAAACTCCAGAATAATGTCAATAAAACAAGAAGCTCTTTGAAAAAGGGACCTTTGGAATCAGAAACTATTAGTGTATTTTAGAAGACAACATGGAAATTCATAGCTTGTTTGCTTTATAGTTGAAGTTTGCATAAATTACACTTCTTTTACAGTTACTTAAATTTTTTGTTGTCTTCGCTTTTTCTGTTGCTCACTGAATGACCTAAGAAATATTCCTGGGTTTTATGTTCATTGGAATGCAAGATAATTTGCTGTTCAATTAAATCTATATTATTCAAACAAGTCATTGTTTGATATGCTACACTTTTAGCTTCCAAAGCTTTGTGGATATACGAGGCAGAAGCCGATTTCTAAAAAGGAGTACAAATGTTGAGGTTGAATGACATCTACAATTGGGTCATGCCAGATTTGTACATCAATTCTTATGTTATAAGACAATCGATATTTTATATCATATAATGGTGGAATGAAGAGGTATGCATGTATAGATAACGTAAATATCTTTATCAAATATTTATGATACATAGCACTTACTCTTTTTAATATCTTCAATCACTGTTTAATGAAGTGTGCTGACCTTATGGTGTTTTGAAAATGAAAAAAAGTTGCAGAGATTTTCCAGTCAGTATTGAAGAAAACTATTCTTAACAAAAGCTACATTAAGGAAATAGAAATAGTAGCAGATAGAGACTGACTGCTTGTATGTTATAAATACAAATGTAAATTTAATTTTCCAAGTGTTTGTGACTGTTCTTTTTAAACCTTGTAAATCTTGCTGTCAAACATCTATACTGGATTTAAAATAGTTCCTTCTATTGAGTAGAGAAACTATATACGTATTTATTTATATTTATGTTAAAAATGAAAACAACATATGTCATTTGGGAAAAGAACTCCTTAGAATAAAAATATTTTAAAAAGTGAATATAAATATCTGAGTTAGAATATTTCACTAGCATTAGGGGATAGTTCTCATCATTTGTGGGCTATCTATAAATCCGCTGAATCTAGGGAAAGTCTTACCATATGTTCTGATGTATTAAGTACGACTAGGAGATTTAGACAGCAGAGAATTAAGAGTGAGCTGTACTTCCTCTGGCCTGTATATTTATAGCAAATGAGCGCAAAAGACGTGATTGGGAGGGTTATTACCCTTGTCAAATATAATCTATTCATTGTTCAGGAAATCTCCTTTGCTTTGATAACCTGTTTTTTTCCTGTTTTTCTTAATTATAAACGTAATGTATTTTAAAACCCTCTTGTACATTTCAATGACAATTTATGAACTGCTTAGATATTCAAAGATCTCTAAGTCCTCATAGCAATTCTTAGCCTTTTATTTGTTTTTAATATGCTTGAATGATCTGAAATGGTAATCTCTTTTGATAGCTCTTAATGAATTGAGTATTTTGATTAGTTTTATATACATAAATGATAATGAAAACAAAAAGTATACAATTAGGGTTCTGACTGATTCAAGCAATTTGCTACCACCCCAAAATAGTGTAACATGGCTTAATGAAAGTCTTCATAAGAAAATAAAAACTGATTTGTAATGTTTTTCTAAATCACAGAAATGGGCATTGTGGACAGTTTTTAACCCATAGATGAATGCTCTAAATTTGTGCATGCATATTTATTGTTACTCTGCTTTTATGTTATGATAACATGTAAGTTAAAATTACTGTTAATGAAAGAATATATGACCTGGGATGTTTACCCCCATCCTCTCCAGAATATCAGTCACTTTATAATACTTGAACAGCTGCTTAGTGACACATTCTGTTTCAGTCTAATGTTGAATTATTTGTGAATTTACAGAATCTACAAATCCACAAATAATTGTATGAATAAGAAAAATCTTTGTCTTTTTAAGTTGAGGGATTGTCCTAGTTGAGAGAGTTGTGCTTTCATATTGCCTGAGTTGTTGAATACTGTAGCGCACTTGAAGTAAATCTGTTTCTGAAGCCTTGCCCCCAGATTTTCATCCCTAAATGATTCATACAGGTTGGAGCAGATAAAAGACAAGACATTTTGATAAGCTGAAGTCTAAAAATAGATGGACGCATCTCTTCTTGGCATAGATCCAATTATTAGGAAACAGCTGTCCCTAATATAGACTTGCCATCCAGGCATCCTAGAGAGAAAGATGTGTATGTGGTAATTTACATTAATTTTTGGTCTTCTTCAGGAGAACCAGGATGTTTTTCCCTATGGAAAATAGCTTCTTAGAAAGTTCTTTCCTGGCTCTTGATTCATCTCATTTAGACCAGTAAAATTTGTACATTGTTTCTCATTGTAACTAAAAAACCAAGAAGAAGAAATTTTACCTACAGTCTGGATGGACCGTGGGAGACTGTCCTTCTACTTCCTAACCCAGACTTCCTGTGCTTTTTCTCTTCATCTCTATTTCTCCTGTGAAGATACTATGGGGGAAGCCTTAGGTAAATGATGGGGCCCAGGAGAGGATTTTAGTGTATGGATTGCTAGTCCTTATCACATGGACTAGCTTTCTTTTAAAACCTTGAAATTCCACTGTCCGGGGCCAAGGAATGTTGGAAAATAAAGGTTTTCGATCACAAGACTGTGAATGCAAATGTTCTTTCTGTTTCTGATGGGCTGTTTGTCCATCCCATGAGGATGTGAATGGCAACTTCCATTGCATCTCTAGTTCAGAGGTTTTCTCTCCAAAGCCCAGGGCTCTGTCTTTGGACATCTGCCCTGGCTTGCTGGGAACAAGAAAACAGCTCCGAGTGGTGCATGAATCGAGCTGGCAGCCATATTTAGAAGGTAACAATGGGCCAAGAGAATCTAGAGGACAGAATTGTTTCCTCTCCTTTTGCTCTGCCATGCTAGAATATGTGAGCTGAATCAAGCCCAGTGCTAGGGAACATGCCTGATGAGGGCACTAGAGTCTTGGTTGTGGGTACACCCAGAAGCCCAGGGGATAGGCAAGGGATAAGAGATGGTGAAGTACTGTCAGCTTTGCTAAATTTGGAAAACCCATAGCAGTAATACTGTCATCCCAAATGGTTGTCTTTTATCTGGGGATTACCAGTAAGGCAAAGAGGTAGCTAAAAAATTGAGGGCATTCTAAAACCACATCGTTGTAGCTACTACTCATGGAGTTGGTATCTTTTTTTCTGCCTCTTTGATAGACACATGGAGTTTGATTTTTATGTGTAGATTAAATTCCTATTAAATAATTAATGAATAAATGACTGAAGCACCCCAGCTGGTTGGATAGTGGAAATCACTGTTCTAGCCTAAATTTAGAAAGATAAAAACATACTTTTGAGATTTTTCTCTTATGGTCTCTGATTTGGTGAGTTAGATACCAGGACACTGTTTCCTCCTCTTCCCATCCAGAGCCTTACTGTAATCTGGATCGACCTTCGGGGCTTCAGAGAAAGGTCATTTAATTTCCCAAAACTTTTTCCTCACTTATTTTTAGAACAGTATTTGTTCTGTGTAGCTTATAGCCCAGGAGGAAAAAAAAAATCCGGTGTCATAAATACTTAAAAGTACAGAAGTGTTTTGCAACAGTCTGTGAACGCTTACCACTGTTTTCAGCAGGACCATTTGTAAATCATCCCAACTTATTTTGGGTGCCATAACTCAGTATTCAGAAATTTTATGTTCTCCCTGGATCTCTCCTCACAGGTGTTTAACCATCTCAGTACTATAAATGATACTTTATGTTGTAAATGCATTCTCATAACCAGAGGCTGAGTCATTCCGAAATACTGCTTGTTTTATTGTTTTTTCTCCTTGATACAGGGTCTTGTTCTGTCATCCAGGCATGAGTGCAGTGGCACGATCTTGGCTCACTGCAACCTCAGCCTCGTGGGCTCAAGCAGTCCCAAGAAGTCCCCCCCACTTCATCTTCCTGAGTAGCTGGTATCACAGGCCCATGCCAACATGCCTGGCTAATTTTTGTAGTTTTTATAGAGATGGGGTTTCACCATGTTGCCTATGCTGGTCTCAGATTCCTGAGCTCAAGTGATCCCCCACCTCAGTTTTCCAAAGTGCTGGAATTACAGGTATGAACCACTTTATTTGGCCTGAAATACTACTTTTCTTAGCCCTTGTTCCCTATTCAAAAAGTTTCAATGGATACACCATAGTTAACATTCAATGTCCTCAACATTCAATGTCCTCCTTAGTCTCAATAGAGCTTTATCTTTCTCACCTTCCAATATGGACACTTTATCCAGTCTGCTCCATAAACAGACCAGGCATTTTCCTAACCTTCCTGTTTCACATATGCCATTTCCTCTGCCTCGATCTCCTTCCACCCTCATTTCTACCCACGGAATTTCTGTCCTTCCTTCTTGGGACAGCTCAAATCCCACTGCTTCCATAATGAAACTAGTAATGATTCGTACCAGAAAAAAGCACTCTAGAATTTGAACACATCTTCGAGGGAAGGTGTCTCCTTCTTCCTCCAAATCTTATCTCCATTGCCTTTTTGTGTCATTTTGAAAAATATGAACAGTTATTTATAGTCACTGGTATCGTCTTTTCAAAAAGCAAATACCATTGCCTCTGCAAGCCTGTCTTTGAAATGATAAAGTATGATTAATCTACAACTGTATACTTTAAAATGAGAAAGTTCAGTCATTTGTGGTGCTAAAATGAAAAATAAAGATTTGAACTGTTTTACTATTTACTATGGATGTATCTTTACAATATAGATGGGGCATTGTTTTAGGTTCTAATAATTGGCACTATTGCTGAAATAGATGAGGCTGACACAGAGAGTGTGGAGAGCTTGGTTTTCAGGAGGATGGCACCGGTTCTCAGGGAGAGGCTTCTTGCTGAGATGCCAGGGTCGGGTTCTTTCTCAAATTACGATTTTTAAGAAAAGGATGCATTTAAGCCATTTTACATGTAAAATGAGCAATGTTGAAACAGTTGTCAAAGGGGAATAATTTGATCTGACTTTTAAAATTTCTGCATGAAGAGGTATTGGCAGCTCTATGGTATTGGGGCAGGTTGGGCAGGGCTTAGCTGGGCTAGGTCCATTTTTTTTTTCCTTCAGTTTGATGTCTCTGACTCCTGGTGGATTCACCTACTGCAGAAGAGTCAATGCTGCTTCTAAAGTATGGTTCCTCAATCTATATCTCTAGCCCAGACTTTTCTTTTTGGCTCTTGATCTGTACATCTAACTACTTACTTGATAACCTATGTCCTGCAAACACTTCATGTGAAACATTTTAACCAGTGCCTCATCTCCACTGCCAGTCCCTCTGCACATTTGTATCCTAATAATGACCCTGCCTCGCTGCTAGTGTGATCACCACAGTTATTCCCAGGGACTTCCTTGGTCCACGATTATTTTATGCCAGAGTAGTAGATGCCAAGATAAATTCAGTTAAACCCTAAACATATGGCAGCATTAATTTTTTTTAGTTACCCCAAACCAGAAACCTCTCCTGCCCCATATCAGATTAGTGACCAGATGCCATTCGTTCTACCTCCTTAACAAATCTCAGATTTCTCCCTTCTTCCCTCACTCCAACTTTGCTGTAATAGATTTGAACTGCAAGTGTAACAGCCTCTTTATGCATGGATTCTCTTCCTCTTAAATCCACTTTCTGTACCGTTACTAGAGTGGTCTTTCTAAAGCAGAAAAGATGATACTATGCTTTCACCTAAAGCTTTTTGGTTGACATCAGGATAAAACTCAGACCCCTTTGAATGGCATGTAAAGCCTTTTAGTTTTGTCCGGAGTGTTCTTATCTAGTTCCTTCTCCTGTCTGGAACCTTGTGCTACACTGATGGCATCCTCTACACGGGCCAGGCAGCGTTAGGGCTATATGGATTTGCACATATTGTTCTCTTTTGCGAGAATGGTCTGCTTCTCTGTCTACTTGTCGTACCATCACTACCTGTAATTTCAGATTAACTGTCCTTTCATGGTTAAATAACACTTTATAGCCCTATCATGGATTGTGCTATAGTCTTTACAAATCTTGTTGTAGGATAAAACATGATAACTTAGAGATATGTTTATAGGCCATTGTCAAGTGAAAAAAATGTTACATATTTGTAATTGGCTTTTCCCTCCCTTCCTCCCTCCCTCCCTCCCTTCCTTTCTTCCTCTTTCTTTGTCTCTTTTCTCTCTTTTTTCTTTCTCTTTTCTCTCTTTCTTTCCTTTTTTCCCTGTCTTCCTTCCTCCCTTCTCTTGCTCTGCTCCGCTCTCCTTTCTCCCTCCCCCTTTCCCCTCTCCCTCTCCTTCCCCTTCCCTCTCCCCTCTCCCTCCACTCCCTCTACTCCCTCTCCCCTCCCCCTCTCCTTCCCCTTCCCTCTCCCCTCTCCCTCCACTCCCTCCACTCCCTCTCCCCTCCCGCTCCCACCCCTCCTGCCCCCTCCCCTCCCCCTCTCCTCTCCCTCCCACTCCCCTTTCTTCCTTTCTATCTCTCCCTTCTCCTCCGCCTCCCCTCCTCCTCTACTCCCCTTCCCTCCCCTCTCCCTCCCCCTCTCCTTTTCACCTCCCCCTCCCCTTTCTATCTCTCCCTTCCCCTCCCCCTCCCCTTCCCTCCCCTCTCCCTCCCCCCTCCCCCCACCTCTCCCTCCCCTCTTCCTCTCCTTCCCCTTTCTACCTCCCCCTCCCCTTTCTACCTCTCCCCTCCTCTCACCCTCCCCTCCCCTCCCCTTTTCTTTTTCTTTTCTTACTATCAATCTTTCAATAAAAATAAAAGCCTAGAACTCTATATATGTAAATGTTAACAGTGTTTCTCTCTGGGTATTGGGATTATTGATCATTAGAATTATCTTCATTTTGCATTTTCTAAAGTTTTTATAATGAATGCACATTACTTCTTAAGAAGGAAAATAGTAAATGCTATTTTTAACAGAAAATACTGACTTGTGGCAAGTACTATATCTTACTTACCTTTGTCTTTTTAGAACATTGCCTTCCTCATGGAGGATGTATTAGTTAGGGTAGGCTAACTGCTGTAACAAATGATACCCTTAATATATAACAAATAAAATGCAATAATTTATTTCTACCTAGTGAATGGACAGAACACAAGATGTTCTGGTCCTGACTTTCCCCTGAATAGAACCTGCACTAACACCTGAGGCATAGACAAACCTCACCTCCAGACCAAATTGGTTGAAATAGGCAGGGTTCCAATTTGTGATGGTCATTTATTTTTAATGGCTTTTCTATTTCCTGAAATGTAGACAAATTTGTCTTTTGCTGCCTCATTGCGGTGGAAAAGCCCCATACCTATATGCAGAGCAGATGATAAAAGGCATCAATGTGTGTTGTAGATAAATAGTGTATTAACTATGTGTAATTCCTTAGGTTCAACTTAGCATTTTATGGGTAAGTTTTGTAATAAATCTTTAATGCTCACTATGTCTGGTTATGTTTGGTACCACTGAAAATGCACAGGGTCAGGCCACATTCACTCTTTCCCTCCTTGGCATGCCAGGGTGCCTTCTAGAGCTCTGTTTTACAAATCATTTTGATATAGAGACTGTGGAGAAATATTCTCAGGCTTTATCACTGCTGACTTAATTGAGTTTCATGATGCACATTTTTTTTCTTAGTAGGATAAATTAAAAATGGCTGATAAAGCTGCCTGTAAAAGCAAAATTGTTAGGTTAAACCTGCATAGTGTATTAAATGTATTGATGAGTAATTTGGCCACCATTTTTAATCACTTTTATTAACTCTCATGTAGTTTTATTTCCAGTAACTTGCTAAATAACTGTCATTATGGACTCAGTCATATTTCTCTTTAAAATACTATTGAAAAGTCCATGAAAATGATTAACGTGCCAATATCATCCACCTGCTTTCTGTTAGCAAGAATTGTTGGTGATTTTATAATTAGCTGGGTTTATGGTTGTGCTTTCTTTGTGCAACCCAGGAGGAAAGGGAACCAGTTCATCCCGGGTGAATAGAGATGATGATTGGGTTTGACTCATCTAAAAGGAGTAGTCTTTTGTGCATCTGTACTATGTAGGTTATTGTTATGCTCTCTTTAAAGCAGTTTATTAAGTATTGAGAAAACAGGATACTTGAGAATTACGTGTAAAGTATAAAGAATCATGACACATGTATTGTGCCTTTCAGTCTAATCTTTGCCATTGGCCATTTGGCTTTGTAAGGATCTTGAGAACAAGGTGACTAAAGAACAGTTTAATGCATTGTCTTGCTCGCAGGTCAATACGGGATATAGCTCTTCATTAAAATAGATTAGAAATTTGTTATTACTTTACTCCTCCTTGGCTAAATATGGTGACTCATGCCTATAATTCCAGTGCCTTAGGAGGCTGAAGCAGGAGAATGACCTGAGGCCAGGAGTTTGAGACTAGCTTGGGCAACATAGTGAGACCCTGCCTGTACCAAAAAAAAAAAAAAAAAATTAGCCAGGCTTTGGTGGTGTGTTCTTTCAGTCCTAGCTACTCTGGAAGCTGAGGCAGGAGGATCCCTTGAGCCCAGGAATCTGAGGTTACAGTGAGCTATGATTGCACCACCACATTGCAGCCTGGGTAACAGAATAAAATCTGTCTTTAAAAATAAAAATATAAAAAAGACCATATCCAATCCATTTGTATAGCCTCCAAATCCTATTCCTTTCCATTCAGATGTAGGCATTCCCACCCTAAGGGAGAAGTCATTATAGGTGCCATTCTTAGTATGTTGCCTAAATGAATTACAAGAATCATGAGATCGCTAAACTAATGTAGGTAGCTAATAGAAAAAGAGAAGCAGCAAGGCTACTTTTTTCATTTACTTATTCAAGAAATGTTTATCAGGCATCTATTATTTGATAGGCTTTGTTCTGGTTTCTGGCATGATAATGATGAAGAAATTAGACATG
Source organism: Sapajus apella (assembly GCF_009761245.1). Lineage (NCBI taxonomy): Eukaryota > Metazoa > Chordata > Mammalia > Primates > Cebidae > Sapajus > Sapajus apella. The sequence continues at coordinate 11,768,176 of NW_022436961.1, read as the reverse complement.
TCCCTTTCTGAGCTAAGAAGACAGAATTGTGCTAAGCCTTGTAAGGGAAAAGTACAAGGTCCTAGCCAGGTGAACATATAACAGAAGAATCAATCATAGTCTGAAAGATACAAGAAGGTCTTCTTGAGAAAGAAGCATTTCTGATAGAGTGGCGAGGAGGAGGGGAAAGGAGAGGAAAGATTTGTATTCCCAATCCTGGGGCAGTGGGGTGAGGAATAGCAGAAAAGACAGTCAGCACAAAGGAAGCAAGAGTGGGGTCTGAGAGGTAAGGAAAAACCAGCCAGTCTAGACTTTTCAGGATTCTGGGCTTTGTCCTAAAAACATGGGAATCCACTGAAGGATTTTTAAGAATGGGAGTTATATGATTTTCATTTTAAAAACAACACAACTGGTGGTTGTTTGGAGAATGGACTGAAAGGGAATAAGAGTGCATGCAGGGAGCTGAGGTAGGGCTCCGACTGAGACTGGATATGCACCGGGACTAGAGTGGCAGCCACAGAGGTGAAGAGAAGTGAAAGACTTGAGATGATTTTTGGAAGCTTCTTTTAGCCTAGGCTGTGATGGGCAATGCCTGCAGAGGGTGGTATAGAAGATGGCCCCCAGTGTTCTGGTTTGAGCAAATTGTATGCACAGTAGGTAATACGATGGCGAATACTGCAGGAGAAGAAGGCTTTGTTCGGTGGATTGTTGACATATCCACGTGGAAATATCAAGTAAGTATGTGAATGTTTGGAGCTGGAAGTCAGAAGAAAATTCCAGGTTGACTTTTTGAGTTTGGAGGTTTTGGACAAGGATGTGACATTTCTATCTCCTTGAAATCGCTAAGATTGCTTAGGGAAGGTGGGAGAGTGTAAGGAAAAGTGAAGAGAGAAGGAAGCGTAAGGAACAGGCACCTTTAAAGGTGAAGCAGAAGAGGGGGCAGAGTGATGGGAAAGAAGGAATTAGAAGAATGAGAGGAAGACCCAAAAAGGATTCAGGAGGGAAGAAATGGCTGCTGCATCTGAGTCCCTCAAACATTTTGATGGAAGAGGAGGAAGCGAGAGCCCAAACCAGGGCTTTCTGAGTGCTGTTGCCACACATTTTAAATGTAAAAGTGCACATTGCAGTTAGGACCCGTGAGGAGTTAGAAGGCAGTTCTGGGCAATGCCAGAGGTGGAGCCCAGAACTAGAGCAGACTGAAACACTATTCACCAACTTCCAGGTTGTTAAGATTGGGTTTTGGTAATATTTTTATTTATCTGGACATAAGTAGCTCAGAGATGTTTTAAATACTCTGAGGCTTTTTTTTTTCCCCTTTGGCTGTGGGGATAAGACTGGGAAGAATGACTGACTTGAGAGATCTAATGGATAGTTTGTATAAAGATAGAATTTTTCAAAAAAAATCATCAAAATTGATTAAGTGTTACTAAAGTGTGCTGAAGGTCACTCTTTTATGTGTTTTTCCCCTGAGCTAAGAATTCTTTCCTATGTACTACATAAGCCCCTTCAGTGACAAATTATTGTTCAAATTTTTCTTGGCACCCTGACTTGAGAATTAACTACTATTCATAGTTGGTACCCAGGTCTTATGAGAACACAATGCATTGTCACATAAATACTTGTGAAGTGACATCGATCAATCTAATTTAGAAAAGTATTTGAGTCAAAACGTCCTTAAACCATGTATTAGGTTGACATAGGAGCTCCCTTTATCTGAAGCTGTGACTGAGCATTTTAATGAATGGCAGTCAAAGAATTCAGTTATTATCCTGATAGTAACTGCGTGCATTTTTCCTACGTATCTATATGCAGCCTTCTCATTGTCTAGGAAGCTGCTGATCTGATGCATTCATAGCTATTATTTGCATAGGGAGTCTGAGCCACTGTGGGAAGAATGATTTTGAATTTCCTTTTTTCATTTATTTACTTTTGATGCAATAATAGTATTTTCATGGAAAATTTTTTTTATATTGGGTTTTCCCTAATTTTAATACAGAGTAAATAAGCTAAGTGTTATATTTCTGAAAACCATACATTATAAATTTTTAAAAATGGGGAAAAGATGAAAATGAAATAAAAAATGGGAAGATAAGTTCTGAAGCCTCTGACCCTACCTGCAGACTCCTCCATCTAGTTGACCATGGAGAACCATAGATAACTCGTTGGACCAGCTATTCTGATCTGGGACAGACCAGTGGTTTGTAAAATGAGTTGCACATTAGAATGTGGGGCTAGACTGGGCTAGACTGGCTAGAGATAATAAAAAATCATCTCTAGATAATTATCTCTAGATAATAAAAAATTCCTGGGCTAGACTCCCAGAGATAATAATTCATGTGGCCCAGGGTTTGTCCTGAGAATCTGCATTTTTGAAAAGCTCTCCAGGTGATTTTCAGCATGCACTTAAGTCTGGGAGCTCTTGGACTTGTTGATTTTTTTCAACTAATAAAGTTGAAGCTTCTCTGCACAGAATCAGAAGATGGATAAGAAAAGAGAGAATTAGAATTTACTGAGTTTCTATTATGGGCTGAACATATTTACGTATCTTACCTCATTTATTCCTTAACACCATCTTGCAAGGTCTATCATTTTATTCCAATTTTAACCAGAGATTCAGAAAGGTTTACAAAACTTTAAAGGTCATGCAGCTGCTGGGAGGCAGAACCTTTATTTGCCTTCAGGTCATCTGATCTGCTGTGTTAGAACCACGACAAGGCTGGGAACAAGAAGGTCTGGATAGAATTCTAGTCTCAAGTGAGGTCCTCTTGCCCTCTCTGCCATCATGGGTACCTATTGCTAAAGGTAGACTTTCATATTTATTTTCAAAGAGTGCATAAGGGTCGACGAGTTGGGAGGACTGCATATGTTTTGAGAGAAGTAAAATCAGATCCACTAGGACAAAACTATGTCTTCAATAGTTTACAGTGAACATGCCATGTTACTGTAACCAGAATTGACATTGTACTTCTAAAAGGCCTACACTGACAAGTTCATTGTCTGAATGAAGAAACAGCACACATCACACATCACAAAGTTATATTTCTTCAGGAAGGAAATGAGACATGGTGGCATCTAGTTGGGAAAACCTGGCTTCAGGTGGACTTGGGACATGAATTAAGGGTTAAGCCTTGGCTCCTGCCTCTCACTCTGCCACTCATGACCTTGGGAACTCCATATTTCTAAATTTTGTTTTTAGTTTTCTCTTTGTAAAATGAGAATGATGTGTCTCTCTCGGATCAATGAGTGCCAGCTGAGATCATGTCTGAGGTGCACTTAGGCTCTGGTAAGTGCCTTTGTTGTTTGTTTGTTTTGAGACAGATTCTTGCTCTGTCGCTCAGGCTGGAGTGCAGTGGCACGATCATGGCTCACTGCAACCTCCACCTCCCTGGTTCAAGCGAATCTCATGCCTCAGCCTCCTGAGTAATTGGGATTACAGGCATGCACTACCATGCCTGGATAATTTTTGTATTTTTGTAGAGACAGTGTTTCACTATGTTGGCCAGGCTGACTCCTAACCTCAATCAATCTGCATGCCTTGGTCTCCCAAAGTGCTGAATGTGAGCCACTGCACCCAGCCACAGTAAGTGCCTTTTTAATGTTAATCAGGAGAGGGAAGAGAGGGTGACTCTGCAGCGGGATTCAGTGGAGCTGGAGATACGGATTAGCAATAGAAGCAGAATCAAAGATGAACCTCGACTACTTGATTGCCTTGCTCTTCATTTTCTTAGGAACCCAGCCGTTCTCCTAACATGCGTTCCGAAGGTCCTTTGACCGAGTGCTGCTGCAGGTGTGGTTTGCGGGTCAGCAGTGTTGTACCACCCCGGTGCTCATTAGGACTACAAATTGCCAGGTCACCTGCAGAGCTACCACTCTCCAAGAGTTTCTCATGCTCACTGCAGTTTGAGAAGCACTGCTTTAACAGGCAACCTCCTTCAGGATAAATCATGTCTGGAGAAGTTGCTTGGTCAGAGTCCAGGCTCAGTCGTGCTGGCTCTGCAGAGAGGGTTCCTTCACCAGAACACCATGCATTTGTGGTGGGAGCAGCAGCAGGTGGAAGACACTGAGTGGAAACAAGAGGAGCTAGAGAGGGAGAGAAAGAGAAAAAAAAAACTTTCCCAGAAAAGTTAAATGATAGCATGACCTTTCCAAATGGACTTTGGGAGATGGTACCACAAATGAGCAATAATGAAATACCAAAGAATGAGACTCCTTAGAAGAGCATCTGGGAACCATGCACCTCGCAACAAGAGGTGATGCAGGGAAGGGAATGAGAGTGTGAACGGAGGCTCCCCAAGGCAGGACAGGTGATACCTCCTCTCTGAACTTCATGCTGAGCCTGACCCTCACCAGCAACAGTTTGGGTAGGAGCTCTTGGAGCAGGTAATTGAAATGACCTTGTTAGCAGAATGACTCTGAAGGGACCCTTCCAGCAAACACAGGAAAAAAAAAAAATCTACCCAATTTCACTTGCTTAACTGGAGGGTATTGTGGTTGCCTAAATATTTTGGGCTCAGGGTTTTGGAAAGATTTCTTGTCTCACTGCATGCTCTGTGGAACCAGGCTGAGGGCAGAATTTTTGCATTTAGAATATCTTAGGGGAACTGGGCAAGATGAAAACCAACTGTTTGTAGCTACTAAAAAGTGGACACACTTCTGCTTTCTGTCTTCTCCCTACGGACTTGGGTGTATTTGGTGTGCTTGCTCTGTGCTAAGCCCTTCCTGTCTCTTGCCTCACTAAATCTTGACAATAACCCCAGAGACTGGCATCATTATACCAATTTTACAGATGTAACTGTCTCAGAGAAGTTGTGGAATTTGCTCAAGACACACAACTAAGTGAGTGGTGAAGCTGGAATTCAGAACAGGTTTGGTTTATTAGAAAGTTTCCTTATATACTACATGCAGAAATGAAATACAATACATGTGACAACTATTATAATGTAAATAATGAAAGTAACAGGATTTTCTCCTTGCCCTCTCTAATTCAGTAAGTACTTGTTGATTATTTACTGCTTCTGGTATGCTATGATTGATTGCTGTTCTGTGGGTTATGGGGAAGTTTAAGGAATTTATAATACAGCTGAGGAGAGAAGACATATTCATGCTTGACCAGGATTAAGCCCTCATCTCCCACAGGTGTTTAGACAAAGGCGGAGGCACCTCTGCTGGGGCACATCAGGGAAATCTCTAGGGAAGATATTGATTTGACATAGCACTTTCTGGGTAGACAGGATTGTGTTTCATTTTGTTTTCCGTGTGTGTTAAAACTGCAGGGTGTGTTAAGACCATTTACAGAAGCAGGTTGCATATGTTACTCATTTTGATATGGAAAAACAATTGAAACAGGGAGGATCTTATCATTTGCAGCATCTTTGGACAACATCTGTATTAACAAAACTCAGGCTTAACAGCTTGGAGATAATAAAATTCTCACTAAAGAAATTCACTAAATGGAAGAGAATTTATTTCCGGTTTTCTTTTGGATGTAGACATGCATATCAACATTTTTCCTTGGAAGAAGTGTAATTTCTTTTTTAGTAGGAGAAAATAGAATTACATTCTGGTTTAAATTCTATTATTAGAAACATTTTTGTTTTTATCTTGAGGTTTTCTTATATACTGTTGGGAGTCTGTAGTGATATAGTCATCTTCTATATTATTTGGTCATCATTTATTTTAAATTCACATTTCTGGTCTCATTTATAATTGTTTTTGCATTTTTTATTGCTAACATTTAATAGTGACCACCATTAAAGCTATTGCAGTACCTGAGTATATTATAAATTTTTCGGACATGTTATTGCTTCTGGATTATAAACTGGAAAATAATTAAGATTCTTGTTCTTGTTGTAATGCTATTATGGTGATGATTTAGTATTTCCCCAAACAGTTTATGTAACATGGTCTTTTTCCATATTTTTATGTTTCCTTATTTGCCAGTCAGGATATTTTAATGGTTACCTCTAAATGGAATAAACTCATGGAGCTGTTGATTTGAGAAATCCTTCTACAATGCCTTATTAATCTATTTAGCTCCCAGACATTTCTTAGCAGATCAAAGGAATTTCCCAGCCACTCCCAGAGGTCTGACCACCTTTTATCTGTCTTAATGAGGGTAATTAAAATTCCTCAGCTTATAAGGGTCTGGTCCTGGACCTAGGTGAATTAGTCCCTAGCAGAATCTGAAAGAGGACTGCAAACAAGCCACATTTATTTCTAAATCTTTAACCTTATATTTCAGTAGGTGCTGATTAAGGTAGTTCTTGCAATGTGAGGGCAAACTTAGGTTGCCAATATTTTAGGGGAATAAAGGTTCTTCTTTTATAAACTCTGATGATTATTCTGATTCTTGTGTTATTCATTTGAAATTAATCTGCAATACACACACTTTGTGTGTTTATAGGAATGAAGCAAATATGTCTCTAACCAATTAACCAGTTGTGTCCTTGATTTCTACTGATAGTTTTATAGCAAATTACTTTATACAAAGTTATTAATTAAATGCTCTGTAATGATATCATCTAAACAATGCCCTCTGATGTCTACAGTTTAAATCCTCAACAAAATGTTAAAAGTGACCGAAAAAGTCTTTGATATAGCATCACTTAGGATCTCCATATATGTAGTTGTTTATTGAATACATATGCTTTGAGCACTTATTATGAGCCAAACACTGGTCTAGGTGTTACAGAGACAGTGCTGAACAAGGACCTTGCCAGTATGCTGCATATTCCCATGTACAATCTGTCAGGTTAGCTAGTCTCTTAACGGCCATCTTTTCCTCAAAGTAGTTTCTGAAATGAAAAGGAAAAGAGTCATTAAAGGATTTAATCTGAGTTCTAGTCTTTTCCCTGACCACACAAGGGGCCTCAAGGAGAAAAAGGAACAATAACAACAATACCTTACTAGAGCAAAATGACTTCCCATTATAGGACATGGTCTGACACTTCCAAGATAAATGAAGCTGTAAAGTTAAGTTGTGCAATGAATGGACAGAGACAGGTAATTTGCGGGCATGGAGGAGGTTTCCAAATATTCACAGCAGTGAGTGATCAAGAGCTCTAAGTACCATTTATGCACTTTTTTCCCTTACATTTTACATTAAAAAAAACCAAAAACATATAGGTTGATGTTAAGCAGCTAACTGAAAATGAACTGTCCTTAAAATGAAACAAACAAACAAAAACCATGGCACTTTTCCTGATGAATGAAGGATGGTGAGAAAGCTATAATGGGTTTAGCCAATGGAGCTTGCAGCATTGTTTTAAAAAGATGAAGAAAACAATGTTGAAGCCTTTGCATTTCCAATGCCTACCAGGTGCACCTGTCATTCCTGCATTTCTGGGTTTTGCTTTTGTCCATCGCTAGCTCTCACTAAGTCTGTAAATGTCTGAGTATCTTCCATTTCCAGGACCTGTTTATACGAGATTGATGCAATGGTAAATAACTAAAGGTCCTCATCTTTCTGGCCTCATCCTACCAACTGAATAGGTGCTAGTGGGGCCTCGCTGTGTGTCTTGTATAGGATAACTGAGTGAAAGTCCTATTCAGGTAGATTTCATCATCTCCACTTGGATGGAATACATTTATGAATGTTAGAAGTACTTGTAGATCTGAGAAAAAAAAATACCAAGATCTTACTGTTGGGATGAGGAAGAGTAAATAGGGAAATAGGGAAATTCTTTGGGTTCCTCTTCTTCTCATCCGCCTTACATCTGCTCCCGCTGATAAGATATTTAGTCCTTTGGTTGTCCAGGCTATCATTTATTGGCCCTTCTTTCCATGCCTGTGGCCAAGCCCTGCCTGGGCTTGTATTGCCAGGGATGGCCCTACACGCTTCTTGCCTACTGTTCACAGAAGGCCCTCTTGTTTTCCCCACTCACTATGTGGATGGAACACCCAGGCAATGGGACACCAGGGCTCTGTGCATGTTGCCTGTGCCAGTGTTCTGAGAAGCTCCATGGGACTCGTTTGGTGTAAGTGCTGTCGGTCTGCTCCACAAACCCAGAATAAATTGGATTGGAAAAGTAGGAAACCTCATGTAGCTTTCATGACTAAACTTTGTATGCCCAAGCACTGTTTACCAAAGAAATTCTGGATTTGGAAGTAGTTAAATATTCAAAACATATCCAACTATTTAAGAAAATGATGCTTATTGTTCTGTGTTTATTTCTCTCAGCAGGGAAGCCCAGAGAGTAGGGGAGATGAGGAGTAGGTTGTGGAATCAACACCCTTCCCCTGCTTCCAAACCACTACTACTGCCCGAGGAGGGTCCAGTCTTTGTTGGGTGCCCATTATGCATTTAGCTGTGGGTGAGGGCATATGTGTGTCTTATATTCCTGTTTATATTATGGATAGAAGATTGAAAGTCATACTTCATTGGGTGTCCCACTGCACCCACACAGCATTAATAATTGTGCTTTTTTCTCCAAATGGGGGAAATAGGCCAAGGGCACTAATCATGGGTTTCCATGACTGCACACATTTGGGCATTTTCTCTTTTGCTCTTCTGCCTCTTTTCTGGAGGATGTTCTAACCATCTTGTAGAGTTAGGAGTCAGGCTGTTGCGGGGCAGAGGGCCGGGTTATGTCCAGTTAATGGGCAGGCATGTAGATTTTACCTGCTTTTGAGTAGGTGAGGGATTCTCCCAAGTACTATTCTTCTTCCTCTGTGGTTAGTTCTCTTCTCCCATTCTTCTATTCTTTTCCATCTTTGGAGCTATGAATCAGGGGAGGAGGGTACTGCAGGTTGCTATTATAATGGCAAAAAAATTAGAGAGAAAGCAGAGAGTAGGTAGGTGTACTCAACACCTACCTACCACCTAGTACCAAACTTTTCACCAACTACATGCCCTCTTCATCATTCCCCTCCTTCCTTCTGTAACAGGGAGAGGCAGGCACCAGTAGATTCCTTTGTAGTCAAGACTTAACATAATTAGAAATTCTTCCTAAAGGAAGAAGCTATCAATTAGCTAATTATACTTTTCCTATTTCAAATTTGTTGGACTTCTTTGAAGACTGGATGATTTAAATGAATAAGGAAGGGCTTACCTGGGTGGAGGGAAGCAGGCAGTAGCTTAGATGGGAGGAAGGTTGGAAATATGAGTGAGAAAAGACATCATCGATAGTGAAAGGTTGCGGAAAAGTTGCCCAAGAACTTATTAAGAGCTAGATGGAGGAATCGTTCTACTGATTCTCAAGAAGAATTGAGAGTTCTGGTATCAATTGTTATTATCTGTTTTTTTAACTTCTCTATAACCTCTTGTAAGGGTAATCAGCGTACCTGATACTTGAATTCCATTTACCATTATGATGAGAAAACAAATAGTTTTATTAGATTCTTTGAACCAAGGGCCAAGACAAGAAAGGAGGATAGAACACTGTGTAAAGGGGGATGGCGGTTGATTTGCAAAATCAAGCATGGCAATTCTGAACTTTTATTGGATAGGAAAAAGGAACGAGCCACAGTTAACTGGCAAAACTCAATCATATTACAGGTTAATCAAGGTCATAGACTGTGTGCTTGGTACTGTGGAAGGTAAAGTGATGTGGAAAGCATGGTCAATGACCAGTCAGATTGTAAGCTAAATGTGGACGCACCCGGACCATGGAAAATAACTATTCCACAGGATTGTTTTTGGTAAAATGTTAAATGAAGAGGTTATAGATATAAATGACTTAAGGATTCGAGGGAGGTAGAGCTCACTTCTACTGGAAGTGTGAGAATAAGCTTTTGTTAAGGGGAATGGGTTGGATGTAGGCCTCCAAGGGGGGATGGGACAGAGAGTTGTCAGCAGACATGAGTATAAGGTGCTGGGTTGGGCACTTTGCGCATCACAGTATGGATACAACATTCTAGAAAAACTCTTATCACTCCCATTTTATAGTAAGGAAGCATAGGCTCAGAATGTATAAATATATAACCCAAACTTCCTCAACCATTGAAAGGACACATCATGGCTGGATTTCAAACTTAAGGCCTCTGGCTCCAAACCCATCCTATTCCAGTACCAGCTTGCCTTTATGACGTTCTCTGCACAGAAATGCTTTGAGAACAAGAAAGCAAGTGTTTTGCACCCAGGATGGAAACCACATCGTTTTGGTGATGGGACAGGTCATTTGGGAAAAAACAAGTGATGAGTTTGGAAAAGTGATCTAGGGTTGGAAAAATAGTCTAGAGCCATCGAAGGGATCCAGGCAGAGAAGGAGGCCAGCTGAACTATGTTTTAGAGAGAAGAACTACAAAAGGAATGATTTTGTAGATATGGCAAAAAGGTTTATTTAACTTGTAGCATTTTAAACTTGATTACTTTTAGCCTAGATCTGCATCTGAAAATCAATGATTTACATAGTCAACCTTTATGAAAGTTTTCTTTGATTAGTCAACCTAAAAAAGCATAAGCTTTACTTTTTAAACTTTTTATTTCTCGTGGTTGTGTTTTGTTGCATTGTGTTCATCCTGGATGCATTAATGAAGTGGCATGATATGACTCAGGGCTCTCATCTGTTTAATTTTGCTAATTTGCTCCATTTTCGAATGAGTTTCCTTGGCTGCAGGGGCAGCAGCCGAGCATGAACACTGCTGAAAGGAATTTCAGTTACACTTCTAGTGCCACCTCTGGGGCCCCCAGATAATTTTCTTATTGTCTTTTTGCCATTTGGGAACACGGCCACATTGTTTACAATTGAAATATAATTTTTAAATGTGCCTCCTACCATGTTTTTATGGAAAAAGAGCCTCTTTTCCTGGAAAATAAAACACCATTGATTGAACCAACAGCCCTTCAAAAGGACTTTAATTATTGCATTAATTACAAACTTCAGGATAAACCAGGGCCCAGTAGTAGTGAGCCATGAGCAGATTTCTGAGCTGCTTTAAAGAAAATGTTAAAAGCCATTTAGATTTAAGAGGCTGGAATTGAGAGACGGAGGTGGACACATGGGAGACATTACTTTCTTCAAGCTATAAGTTTTCCATTAAAAGAATCCCCTTCCCTCTCTGATTTGTGTTTCTTGGGAAAACTCCAATGACTGATTGCTCCAAGGCCTCAACATTTTCTACCCTGACATTGAAGAGAGAGAGGAAAGTGGGGAGGTGGCCTAAATGTCGTAGAGTAGAACTCCAAAAAATGGTCACCCGGGGAAAAAAAAAACAAAAAAAAAAAACAAAAAAAAAAACCTCTTGAAATAATCCTTAACATGATCATCTTCAAAATGCTCTTTTTATTGTGAAGAAAAAGAAGAAAGAAAAAGGCAAGCAATTTCTCTGGCAAAACATTCACTGGTGTGTTTTCATTCAGTTACTTTGGTGGTTGGTTACTGGATACATTATCACAATGTGAGTATGGGTTTGCGAACTGCTAGAAGATTCTTCAAGTGACTATTTATGATATCTTTCCCAGAGAAAATAACTCATTAAATACTGAAGTGACAAGATGGAAATTGAGTGCTCCATCTCAGTGGTTTATTCATAATGAGGTCTTCCATCTGGCATGCTTTTGACAGGTTTCTGCCAGCATTTCTGGCAGGTCTGAGGGTGGGTTTCACATTCTAAAATGAAACTGGCAGTTGCACATGTTTCCCTGGTTTACAACTTTTTAGCACTTATTATGTGCCTAATAGTGCTCTAAAACCCATTAACATGTTAACTCATTTAATCCTCACAACCGTTTTGTGAGGCAGGAACCATTATAACTATTTAGCAGGTGAGGAAACTGAGCCTAAGCAAGGGCATGATGGAGAGCAGACTGTCTTGCTCCAGTGTCTACTTAATTCTAACCAAGCACTGGAGAAGACAAAAACATTCCTCTCAATTCATATCACCTTGAATATTCATTGACAGTTGATGATTGTTAGTCTTCCCTCTCTGCACAGACTCAATCAGTTGATCAGTTAATCAATCAAATGCTGAATTACCAGTGTTCTGGGCACAAGATTAGGCATTAGGATCTGAGAAAAGATCCCTGTCCTACATTAGGAGTTCCCAATCTAATATGGAAGATGGATAAACAAATAGGGTGCCAGAGGTTGGAGCTTCTGGCTCAGATTTGGGAGGGTTCATTTACCAATTCATTATTATTATTACTATTTTTGAGGCAGAGTATCGCCCTTTTGCCCAGGCTGGAGTGCAGTGGCACAGTCTTGGCTCACTGCAACCTCTGCCTCCAGGGTTCAAGTGATTCTCCTGCCTCAGCCTCCTGAGTAGCTGGGATTACAGGTGCAGGCCACCACACCAGGATAATTTTTGTATTTTTAGTAGAGACAGGATTTCACCATGTTGGTCAGGTTGGTCTTGAACTCCTGACCTTCTGATCTGCCCACTTCAGCCTCCCAAAGTGCTGGGATTACAGGTGTGAGCCACCATGCCTGGCTCAATTCTTTATTTTAACAAAGTATAGTGCTAGTATATGTCAAGCACTGTGAGTGATTCCCCCATCCCCCCTACTTCAGTGGTTACAGTCTGATTAGGACAGATGGACAAGCAAGCACCATGTTCCATTTTGGTGTGATAATTGCTATGATTATGGGCAAGTACATGCAGAGATACCACATTTGTAAATGTACCAAGGGAGGTAGTGCCCTGTTCAGGGAACTGCACTGTGACTTAGCATGCCTGGAGGGTCCAGTACGAACAGAGAGAAGGTAAGAGGTGAGGCTGCGAAGGCCCCAGAAAGGGTTGGGAATCAAGGGCATTGTTTGCTATTTCAGAGACCCTAGACTCTCTTAAGACATTGAGAATGTTACCTTGTACCCAACGTTAAGGGTTCCTTTTCCTCCAAGCTCTCAGGTCACTTTAATTGAAAAGTGGAAAACCAGAATGAAATAGTAACCTAAAACTAAGCAATGATAGGACACTCCAAATTTCAGAAGATTGGAAATGGCTGCTTTCATTTAGAGCTCGTAGCTCTTTTCTCACTGGAGATAGACTAAAGAAGAGAGGTCCATATCTGTGTCTATTTCTGGGATATTGGCTCAGCAATAAAGATATTAGAAAAAATAAAGAAAATGATGGGATTAAAAATAAACACATGTCACATTAATTTCTGGTTCTTCTATTGGAAGGGTGATCATATTTCAAGGTCAAAATATGAAGCAGTGAGATTTATAGAGAGAAACTTTATGAGTGGATATTTGAAAATTTTCTATAAGCAAGCACTGAGAACATTAAAAAGCTACCAGATTTGTAATTTTCAAAATTACAAGGAATGTAGTAGAATTGGATAATGGGTTGTGGAACCTCTTATTCTTGGATCATTGGTTTAGATGATCCCAGATTGGCAATAATGGAAATTTATTTCAATTTTATGTCTGCTCAGTGGCTGAAATGAAGTGGGTTAAGAGATGCAGTTTTGCTTTTTGTGGAGGAATGCCCCAGTCACAGAAATCCCTAAAGTGAACTGGCCTTCTTTTTATCTCCCCAGATGTTTTTCCAGGATAAGTAGTCATAGAGACATCTCTTTGTCTTGGATTTCCCTTTTATTGTGTGTCAAAATGGACAGTGTACCAAGAGTACTATTCAAAAGTGTGAGACTAATCTCATTATATTGTGAAATTCAATGGATCGTAAAGTACCGTGTCCCCAAACAAAGATAGACAACTGGAAAATTGAAGACTAGATATTTGGAACTGTCCGAGTGCTGGAGGAAGCTGTGGGAAGGGGTGGAGTCCTGGCTTTCTGCCATGTTACCCTAAAGTCCTTTTTATCTTTAGTCTTATATTCCACCTGAGTAGTATGTATTGTAAAAACTATGGTTTTTTTTTACAAGTTTGTATATACTGTTCCTGGCATAATGCATGGCATACAGCAGGAATTCAGTAATTATTGAAGGAGCTAACAAATGACATCATCAGCACAGAATAGTTTGGCTGCTTTATGTATCATCAGGCTCCTACAGAGTGGGTATCTCTTATGGGAAGTCCTTAAGACCATAAGTGTTTTTGATTTTTTATTTTTGTGGAATATTTGTTTATACATGATAAGATATAGAGGGAATGTGACCTGAGTCTAAACATGAAGTTCAGCTATGTTTCATATACACCTCTACACATAGCCTGAAGGTAATTTTAGGTAATATGTTTTTTTCTTTTTTTTTTGAGACAAGGTCTCGTCCTGTGACCCCAGGCTGGAGTATAGTGGTGCAATCATGGCTCACTGCAGACTTAACCTGCTGGGCATAAGCAATCCTCCCACACCAGCCTCCTTAGTAGATGGGTCTACAGGTCTGCACCACCACACCCAGCTAATTTTTGTATTTTTTTTTTTTTTTTTGAAACAGAGGCTTGCTCTGTTGCCCAGTCTGGAGTGCAGTGGCACAGTCTGGGCTTACTACAACCTCCACCACTCAGGTTCAAGCGATTCTTCTGCCTCAGCCTCCCAAGTGGCTGAGATTACAGATGTGTGCCGCCATGGCTAGTTTTTGTAATTTTTGTACGGATGGGGTTTTGCCATGTTACCCAGGCTGGTTTCAAACGCCTGGGCTCAAGCAATCCTTCTGCCTCGGCCTCCCAAAGTTCTGGGATTATAGGTATGAGCGATGCACTCAGTTTTATACAGTATTTTTAATAATTTTGTGCATGAAATAAGGTTTGTGTACATTGAACTATCAGAAAAAAAGTATCACTGTCTCAGCCTCCCGTGTAGACAATCTGTGTTTTTTTTGGCAACACCATTATTCTTGACTCAGAATTTATATGCTACTGATAAGCTTTGTGTTCTTATACTTACCCACACATAAGTACTTAATAGCAAAAAATATGACGTGCATATCCGGTGTGCACAGAAAAGATACATCACAGCTGAAGGAGGCTGGGAGGGCCCCTTTTCCCTTGGGGACATTGAATAAATTGTGTGTGTCCACCTGTGTTTTGATTGTGACTGGTCACATGAGGGTTGGGTGTAGAATTTTCCACTTGTGGCATCATGTTGGTACTCAGGATTGTAATATGCTGGAGTATCTCAGGTTTCTGGTTTTCAGATGAGGGATGCTCAACCCATATAGAGATAAGGAGTCTTGGTATAACATGTGCTTTATAGAAAGGAAGATTTTCGGTCTCAGTTGTAGATTTGGAGAAATTCAGGACTAAGACATTTCTGTGTGTTTAGTTCCTTTTCATTTTTACTTTCCTACCACCCTCCCTAAGGCAGCTTTCATCTTTTTTTCTCAAAGCTCTGCACGTTGTTGAAAAAATTTTCCATGTTATTTTTTAGAAAGAAAAAAAAATTACTAAAAGCCACCCATCCAGCACTGAGTGCTTGCTCACGGGCGTCACCACTGCTGTGTTCTAGTTCCTTTCCTTTCGTTTTGTTCACTGGCCCATCCTGTCCAATCCCTGAGCTCCTACACTGCAAGCCTTTCTTTTTATTTTATGTTTTACCCTCTCCCAACCTGACTTTATCTCTTCAACCAAAGATCGTTAATAAAACTTGCATTGCCATTACCTCATAGGTATTTCATTCAAATCATATTATCTGTGTATCTGAAATCAGGAAAATATCAAAAGGTGGTAAACAGGAAAAGGGATTATTGGCACAAATGTACGACTGCACAGCTGAGAATTGTAATTCTTTTTGATTTAATTTTTTTTTTTTTGTAGAAAATACACCTTCTGACAGATGGTCAGAGAGAGGGATCTTAAGTGGTTTCATATGAATATCAAGATTGACTCCCATTGTATCTTGGCGCTCGGTGTTAAGTTAGTATCTCTCCGATCCTGACAGGAGGTGGTACTAGGGGGGCAGTGTCTTGAAAACCAAGAGAACCAGGGCCTTACATTCTTTCTTTCTTTCTTTCTTTTTTTTTTTTTGCAACTTTTATTTTAGGTTCAAGGAGGGTACACATGCAGGTTTGTTACATGGGTAAATTGCATATTGCAGGGGTTTGGCGTACAGATAATTTTATCACCCAGGTAATCAGCATAACACTGGATAGGTATTTTTTCAGTTCTCACCCTCCTCCCACCCTTAGTCCACAAATAGGCCCCAATGTCTATTGTTCCCATCTTTATATATAAGTGCACTGAATGTTTAGCTCCCACTTATAAATAAGAACACGCAGTATTTGGTTTCCTCTTCCTGTGTTAATTTGCCTAGGATTATGGCCTCTGCCTCCATCTGTGTTGCTGCAAAGGCCAGGATCTCAGTCTTTTAATCACTGTTAGGAACTCAAATACACAAACAAAAAATAACTTGAGTTTTGGGAGGTGTTTTCTACTAGGCACTTTCCTTTGAACTTTGTATGTGAATTCCTAGAGAGAAAGTGTGTTGAGGAAGTTCAGTAACCTATTCTGTGGTGAGAGAAGAAGGCAGGCTACCAGGGAAAAAATAGATAAAAACCATTTGTTTTATTTCTCTTTGTTTGTTTTTAAAGTATCTGTTTTCTATAAAGTCTAGTCAGGCATGGTGGCATGTGCCTGTAATCCCAGCCACTCAGGAGGCTGAGACAGGAGAATCACTTGAACCCAGGAGGTGGAGGTTGCAGTTAGCTGGGATTGCACCACTGCACTCCAGCCTGGGCGACAGAGCAAGACTCTGTAACATTAAAAAAAAATAAAAAAATAAAAAGTATCTGTTTCCATATATATACTACCAATACATACAATCAGTTGAGGTTAGAGGATTTTTATGTAGCTGGCAAACTTACCAGGGAGAAGTGAATCATCATGTATACTTCAGCAGCAATTTGTGAATTGGTTTGTTTCTAAAGGATGCACATGTATTTTGGGTTTCACTCTTAGTTTCACTCTGGTTAAAATGCTTAATAAGTCTTCTTCCTTCTTAAAGACAGAGCAGAGGCAAACACAAGTCAAGCTTTTGTTCTAACCAGTAGCTTTAAAATTAATGACTTCTGTTGATTTAAGAAGCTTTCTGAACATATCTTGGAATGCATTGGTGGCATCATGAAAGGAGCATAGGGAACATTTTTGTGAGACGTAAGATTTCAGGAGATGGAGGAGTTCACAGACTATCATTAATTTTACAGGAAGAGAAAATCAGTGTCAGTAGGAAAAAAGATACATACAAGATGACTTTTGGATTTGATGAACTGTTCTCAATAGCAGAAAATAGAGTTGTTATCCAAACATAGGTTAGGTCTCTCACAATCTATCAGAAATAAAAAAGAGAGCAATATAGAGATGAAAAGAGGAAGAAAGAAGAAGGATTAAGATTGGCTGTCAAAATGTTACATACAAGAATGTATTGGATGTCACTATTAGAAGAGATCTTACTGTAATTAAATTTCCTATTTGGATTTGCTCATCTTAAACCTTTTTCAGTTGTCAATGTGAGAAATGTTTCCTATCTAGGTGTTTTTTCCATCCTGTTAAGTATCAGCACAGTGTAATTCACCATAGTTGAATAGGAACATTCTGAGAATGTTTCCTACCTCAGCAAGCCTAATGTATGATTGCTTTTTGGGCTGATTTTCTTTTCCATTTCTACCATTAACAATGTGTTAGACACTTAGCTTGGTGGTAGACAAGCCATTAGATCAATATTCCCAGAAGGCAGGCATTATTTATTCCATTAAAAAATGACATATTCATTTAACAAAGATGGAATGCAGATAGTTTCACCGAAGCCGTGCGTGTGATAAAGGCTATGGACAAAAGATTCCTGTGAAGTAACCATCTGGACCAGTTTAGGTATTGGGATTCCTGAGGTTCTTAACAAGAGCTGTGCCTGCTAGCTCATATTTTAGAACCCATGTGCGGGAAAATTGAGGTTGGATTTTAAAATGATGGCTTGTAGAACAGGAAATATGTGCCTTCAGAGCAAATGATGACTTAATATTAGCTCAATAATTTGTAAGAATACTGATTTTTTTTTGGTCAAATAACCTATATATTTTCTTGAGGAAGATGGGTTTGTAAGAAAAAATTGCAATAATTAAACTGAATATACCAACAAGGAAAAATAATTTAACTATTATGATGGCTCATTTAGTTGGCATCCTCAGGTAATGAGGTGCTCTAGATTAATTTTCCTGAGAGCAGAAATACATCCCTTTAAATGATTAAGCATTTTATCTTAATCTTTGAATAATATATTTCCAAGATATATTTTACATTCTCTTGTGTCAAAAGTATGCTTTACAATTTGAGGCTAGAATCATAGTTTTTTTTTTTTTTTTTTTTTTTTTTAAGAGTTAAAAAAATCCTGGGAGATCTTGGAAAATAATATTACCACATTGGTGTGCAACATTCTTGTCTCTGATATATGAGGTTTTGATTAAATGATAATCAATTTCCTTCTTGCTCTAACATTCTCTAA
>NW_022436961.1:11608274-11749827 GCF_009761245.1 Sapajus apella | reverse complement strand
GATAATCAAGTTTCCTTCTTGCTCTAACATTCTCTAAATAAAAAGTCATTTATGTTTTAAATTGTAGTATATACAAGAATCAGCTAGGGTTCTTGTTAAACCTGCAGATACTCAGACATCATCCCTAGAGGTTCTGATTTAGTGGATTTGGAGGGAGACAAGAGAATCTGTATCATAAATAATCACCTAGCGGCATTCTGATGATCTCATTTTGAGAAACACTGATTCTTTTTCTACCTTTATATAACAAACGCCATTACTTTGCTGGCCAAGTGGTCCTTGAAAAGATCATTGCTGCTTTACTGTCAGTGGCATTAAGTTGTGAGGGGCTGATGAGACCCTAATAACTATACTTCGGTAGTCTTTTCTTCTGAAACTTTTCTCAGTATTACCTGCCACTTTGTTAATGTTAGCTACTGAGGAAAACCAGATCATCAAGCTTATTAAATGAGATGCCCTGTACGGGTATATTTAATAAGTCATTGACTTCTAATTTTAGGCCTGGATAGAGGCAAGGGAAGGACTTTCCATTTTTCTCCTGTAGACTAAAGTGCATGCATTTAGCGGTGACCATTGTATTCCCTGCTTGGAGGTCTTTTACTCTTTTATCATGTTCAGGTTGTTTTAAGAAAGTCAAGTTTTCTAGAAGCATGACACCAGAATAAGTGACACATTACTCTATAAATACCTTAATTTTCATGGTGAGATTTATAGTCAGGGTTGTCTATGACTTTAAAACATTTTTTAAAAAATTTAAATATACCATAAAATTCTCCTTTACAAGTATACAATTCAAGATTTTTTGGTAAAATCTGTAAATTTAGAGTTGTGTGAAACTATCACCATAATCTAATTTTAGAACATTTCCATCACCCCTCAAAAGAAATCAGGTAACTTGTGTTCCTACTCCTAAATCAATTCAATCAATAATTTACTTCTTATCTCTATAGATTTACCTTTTCTAGACATTTCATGTGAATGAGATTATGGAGTATGTATCCTTTTGTGTCTGGTGTCTTTCAATTAGCATAAAGTTATTGAGGTTCATTCATGTTTTAGCATGAATTACTTTGGCAAATATTCTGTTGTATGGATTCACTACATTTTATTTATCCATTTACCAGTCAATGGACATTTGGATTGTTTCTACTTTTTGATTATGGCTAGTGTGTTCAAATCTTTACACAGACATATATTTTAATTCTTGAGTAGTTTTACCTAGAAGTTCTGAGTCATATGGTAAATCTGTGTTTCAAGACAGTAGTTTCAAGTGTTACAGTTCTACCTGCAATGCTTAAGGGTTTCGCTTTCTCTGCATCCTTGCCAATACTTGTTATTATTGGATACAAGTCCCTTATTGGATATATGATTTTCAAATACTTTCTCCTAGTCAGTGGCTTGCCATTTACTTTCTGAATTGTGTCCTCTGAAACACAGT
This sequence comes from Sapajus apella, assembly GCF_009761245.1. Classification (NCBI taxonomy): domain Eukaryota; kingdom Metazoa; phylum Chordata; class Mammalia; order Primates; family Cebidae; genus Sapajus; species Sapajus apella. Next base: position 11,748,389 of record NW_022436961.1, on the reverse strand, counting down.
ATATTTTATTTTGATGAAGCCCAATTTAGCTTTCATCAATGCATTTTAGTTCTTTTTAATAAAAAGAATCTTTAACCCAATTCTCAAGCCTTCTTGAGGCTTACTCAAGATCATGTAGGGTTTGTTTAGTGTGAAGTCCCTAGTGATACCTAGCATATAGCACCTAATTTAAACAGATTAAAGGTGAATATTCAAACTTTTTGATATGAATTTACTGTAAAGAAAACCTGTCAACAGATACCCTAAAGCCTTAAAGGTTACCACAGCCATGATAGACTCAGCCACCATCATGCAGTGGCTATGTCCTTCCTAGCATCCTTTCTTCATGTTCATCTTTGCTCTCAGCAGATGAAAGGGAATGTAGGTCTTTAATTTGCCTTGTACTGTAGGGTAGCACGATCTTTTCCTGACTCCATTTTCAGGGTCTTGGGTGCAGGACCCTTCTCTGAGGCTTCACAAAACTGGGGGCACAGCCTGAGCTTTTACAGGTTTTAGAGTAAGATGTCAGGATAGCCGTTTACACTCAGCTACATCTCCATTAAAAGATATAAAAGAGTGACTGAGTGCTGTAGCTCACACCTGTAGTACAGCATTTTGGGAGGCTGAGGCAGGTGGATCACTTGAAGTCAGGAGTTCAAGACCAGCCTGGCCAACATGGTGAAACCCCATCTATACTAAAAACACAAAATTAGCTGGGTGTGGTGACACATGCCTGTAATCCCAACTAATCGGGAGGCTGAGGCAGGAGAATCACTTGAACCCAGGAGGTGGAGATTGCAATAAGCCGAGATCACGCCATTGCCCTTCAGCCTGGGCAACAAGAGTGAAACTCCATCTCAAAAAAAAAAAAAAAAAGAAAGAAAAAAAGAAAAAGTTTACTGCCTCAAAGTTTTGTCATAAGAACATGCTGGTTGCAGGATCCATACGCAAAGATGAGGCTTTACTGAGGGCTAATATACTCAATACTTATGCCCAGTCCACTTGAGTTTGCGTTTGCATATCTGGTAACAGTTTATATGCAGTGTATTATTCCAAAATGTAGTAATAGCACCTTACAATTAGAAAAAAATGAGTTATAGATGACCAAATACTTCCAAAATATGATTGCATTTGATCCTCCCATCTCTGTGAAGAATTATTATTCCTTTTATAAGTGAAGAAAATGACTTGTCAGAAGTCATTTATTTCCAAATATAAGATTTCTGAAACCAAATTTTGTGCCTTTTCCATAGTGCCATGCTTCGTCTCCAAAGTAATAAAGCTGAATTTCTGCATTTTCAAGAAAACCACATATGATGTGTTATATTAGACCTGGGGCTAATCTCTAAACAGTCACATATTTTAAATAAAATCCATTAATGATATATTCACTTTCTAGGCTTATTTCCACCTCAAGCTTCCATTTCTGATTGTAATATGAATTGTTGCATTTCCTGTGAAAGGAATTCCAGGCATTGGATTATAGATGGGTAAGATTAGTGGTAGGTCTTAGAGAGTGGGGAGATCCTGAGCATGAGAACAGCCTTTTACCTTTAAGTTTATACTGTGCTCAAAGCTAATCTGAATAGTTTTAGGCTGCCTAGGGTCCCAAGAAGACTTTATGCCTGCCAATAGTAAATTTTGGGTCCCTAAAGACCCAAGAATATTTTCATGTGGTCTCAGCTTGACCCCAATTTCTGGATGCTTCCTTCCTTTCTTCTTTAATCCTTGCCAACTTTCTTCACCAAGATTTCCTCTTGTGAGGGACACAGAGAGCATTCTTATTATGATCTCTTTCTTTCCCAATTCATTTCCTTGGGCTTAGACCATTTAGGGTGGACAGTGGTTCTCACAATGTGAACCACTCATCAGCAGCAACAGCTTGTTAAAAATGCAAATTCAGGGCCCACCACATATCTGCTTAATCAGAAAGGCCTGGGAGGTTGGGCCCTTCAGTCTGTGTTTGATATGCCTTCCTGGGGGGTTGATGCATGTTCACATGTGAGATCCACTTGCGCAGTGGTTAAGAGCAAGGATTCTGGAATCAGCAGCCAGGTTTCAAATTTTAGTTCTGCCATTTAGCAGCTACCACTTCCTGCCACCCATTTGCCTATACGGTCTTTGGGGAAGTTATTTTCCTCTGTAAACTTTAATTTCCTTATCTGTAAACTTGTGGAATAAAATGGTAACTACTTAAATGGCAAATTGTGGAAATCAAATGAGGTGATGCATTCAAAGTGCCTCACGTGGTGTCTGTCACCCTGCAAGCATCCCTGAATGGGAACTTTCATGGTTGATATGGACTCTGAGCTGAGTCATTGCCTGCACAGCGCTGGATGACCTTTCCTCCCTTATCTCTAGCAGCTTGGTATTTAACTACTCATTTCTAAACCTGAATGGTTTGCCATGTGCTCCATTTTCAGTAGTTTGAAAATGAGACAATTTTCACACTAAAATCCCTAGAGAAACATAGTTGAAATTTTGCTTAGGTCTTCCTTCTGTTTTCTGCCACCCAGCCAGCTTCCTATCTGGGATAGGACATCTCTTTTGATAATAATTTAATATTTAAAACCTTGTTTAAGAATGTCTCTTAAGACATGTTTAAAAGTCTAAATAAACATTACATCCGGTCTCAATTTATCTACTACTTCAAATAATTCCAAGGGTTTTATATCTATGTCTATCTATGCATATAGCATCTATGTATAGATATAGAATCTGTGGATTCTATATAGATATTGATAGGTTCAATATCTGAATCTGTGGCTTTTCTTCTGTAACATTATTCTCAGTTTCTTGTCAGAATCTATTCTTTATTACAAAATCCACTGATGTGGGAGGACCACTTGAGCCTGGGAAGTTGAGGCTGCAGTGAGCTGAGATCATGCCATTGCACTCCACCTTGAGTGACAGAGAGAGACACTATCTCAAAGCAAAGGAAAGCAAAACAAACTCCACCAACATATACTATACTTTCAACAAATCCACAGTAATTTTAACTTACTGGATTATTTTCAGAGTCACAGGAGCCAGTCCTTGGGCTACTTGTATGAGTCTTTTTTTTCCCCCCATTTATTTATTTTATTGCATTTTAGGTTTTGGGGTACATATGAAGAACATGCAAGATTGTTGCATAGGTACACACATGGCAGTGTGATTAGCTGCCTTCCCCCCATCACCTACATCTGGCATCTCTCCCCTTGCTATCTCTCCCCAGCTCCCCACCCCCCACCGTCCCTCCCCTGTTTCCCCCCAACTGACCCCAGTGTGTAGTGCTCCCCTCCCTGTGTCCATGTGTTCTCATTATGGAACTTTGACTACAAATTCGAAGTTGTCCTCAAATCCACTAGACTCCTGGTTGGATACCATTCAATCCTGGTGATTTATTTTACTTTTATTTGTCAGTTAGGCCCTTGCATTTATTTCTCCTCAATTTAGCATATATAGACTGCTTACTTCAGAAGAGAATTTGTTTCCAAATATCCTCTTTGGTAAAAGATACCTCAGAAGTTTATTCTCTTTCCTATATTTTATTCATCTATGTGCTGCACTCATTTTTATAAGTTCATCTGATTTTTCAGCTGGCTTTCTGCCAATGATAAAAGAAAAAAAATAAACACAAAGAAACAAAACAACAACCAGAAAACCCTTTTAACTTATTATTCATTTATTTATTTTTTTTTAGCAACCTTTAAACTCTTTGAATTATTTCATGAATTTCCTCTGACCTATGAGCTCACAGGGCAGCATTCTCTAATAGTGTTTTGTTTTTGCCTGAAATAAAAGGTTCCATGGTCAAGTTAGCATAGGAAAGGCTACATACTTATGCATACTTATTCTATGCCCCTTTATCCCCTACCCTCTGAAATAGTTTAGTAATTCATAATTCACAGTAGCATTTGAAACACTCCGAGATGTCCTGCATAAACAAACCAGATTAACTTTGTTTGACCTGATTTTCCCCCACATAAACACTTACTAGCATTCCATGAACTAGTGTTCCATAGACCACCTTTGTGTCCATTGAATTTAGAAGTTTTCTTATTCTCATTTCGTGAATCTTAATGTTTTTAGATATGTTTTAGTTTTTCCTCTTGGCCTGTTTGTTTCTCTTTGGTTTTTTCCCTTATGCTTTTCCTTAAGCATAAAAATATATGCTTATATATTTTTTTGACAAGTCTGTGTGACCCAGTTTAAACCTTTCTGATGACATTTTTTGAATTAAAAAATGATGTTTTGTTTATTACTTATCTTCCTATATTCTATATTAAAATAGCTATTTTAATATTTAAGGTATCATATTAAATTATTAAATAATAAATTTATTTTTAAATAAATAGTATTAATATTAAATAAATGATGTTTAATTCTTAAAATTAGTTAATAACTATTAATATTGATAAGGATATTACTTTGGTAGTACCAGTGGTTATAATGTTTTTAACTGTTTTTCTTTCATTTTTTGAGATGGAGTGTCACCCTTTTGCCCAGGCTGGAGTGCAATGCTGTGATCTCATCTCGCTGCAACCTTCACCTCCTGGGTTCAAGTGATTCTCCTGCCTCAGCCTCCCAAGTACCTGGGATTACAGGCATGTGCCACCATGCCTGGCTAATTTTTGTATCTTTAGTAGAGACGGGGTTTCACCATGTTGTCCAGGCTGGTCTCAAACTCCTGACCTCATGATCCACCCGCCTTGGCCTTCCAAAGTGCTGGGATTACAGGCATGAGCCACCATGCCTGGCCCGTTTTTCTTATTCACTGAAGAATATTACATGGCAGGTTTTTAAGCTTTCATTAGAGAATAAATGACTAAAATTATATATTAACATTTACATTTCTAAGTTAATCTGCTCAGTAGGTAATTTTTCCTTTTTAAAATTTGTTGCAGTACTTTATATTGCCTTGCAATATTTACTCTCTTTGCACTTGCTGCTGCTTTTGCATGAAGGCTCTTGTCCCAGATACCCACTTGTCGATTTCTTCTCCTCCCTCAGTTCTCTTCTCACCTGCTATCTTCTCAGTGAGGCTCATTTTTGCCATTAAATTTGTTTTTAGATGTATTTGTAAACATCTAAACACTCTACCTTAACACTACCTATTCCCCCTTTTGACTTCATTTTTATTTTTTGTGTTGATCAATATGTAAGATATACTATGTGTTTCGTGCATTCATTGCATTTGTTCTTTATTAAAAGAAGGTAAACTTCCCAAGATCAAGGGTTTTTGTCTGTTTTGTTACTACTTTATCTCTGCTGTCTAGAACAGTGGGGCACATTTTAGGTGCTCAATGAATTTTCAGTTGAATGAATAAATACAATAATCTAAGTAGATGTAAAAACTACATTCCATAAAGTTAAAAATTCATTCATGGTACAAAATCAGTGAACTATGATTAAAAGATAAAAACATTGAACAAACATGATATTTAATGGTGAAACATTGAAAGTATTCTTTTTTAAGATTACAAACAAGGTAATACATGTTTAATCAACAAGATAACATTTCTTTGCAGCATTATATAGGAAATCCTAGCTAAAACAATAAAATAAAAAAAAAGATGTAAGAATTCTTAGTATTGAAGAGGAAGAAACAGTGCTATCACTAGTCAAAGAGGATATTTTTTCTGCATAGTAAATCCCCTGAAAAAAAATTAACGAAGTATTAGAATGAATAAAAGAAGTTATCAAATATGCCACAAACAAAATCAATGTACAAAATCAATTGCATTTCTGCACTTTGCTACAAATACTTGGAAAAGACAATAAAATACCATTTATAGTAGCATAAAAAATATAAAGTACCTAGGAAATATTCTTACAAAAACAGAAAAGACTTATGTGGAGAAAATGATAAAACAAAGATCCTTGAGAAAACCTAAATGAATGGTAAAATAAATCATATTTCTGAGTAGAAAAAATCAATTCACAAAAGACATAATTCTCACCAATTGTTTTAGAAATCTGATGGAATAAAAATATAAAAATTCCTGCAGGTTTCTTCCCACCATGGAAAATGCAAGCTGATTCCTGACTGTACATAGAACAGGGAATGGGGAGTCTTGCCCTCCCAGATATTAATACTGTATACTATTATAAAACTAGCAATTAAGACAGTATGGCATTGAGTAGAAGCAGAAAATAATAGATGATTTAGAGAGACTAGAGGGCCCAGGAGGAGCCCCACACATTTATGTAAAATTCTTTATAAAGACTTGGCTCTTAAGACAGGTAAATGCAATAAATGCTACATGACAATTGGTTAACTATGCGGAGAAAAAAATGGATACCACCTCACATCACACATTAAAAAAAATCAATTCTGGTTGTAAGACAAATCTAAGAAATTGTTAGAAAAATATATATTGGAAGATAGTTTCATGATCTCAGATAAAGAAGAATTTTAAAAACGAGATACAAAAAGCATGAGCTATATAGGAAAAAATTTAGTTTTACTATTTTACTACTCCATTTATCCATGTTAAAGTGTTCAGTAGTTCCAAATACAGTGGAAAAAAGACTGGGACCAGTATCTCGCAAAAGAGAAAACACAAATGGCTAAAACTAATATGAGAGGATATATAACCTCATTAGCAATTAAAGAAGCTTACATTTAAATGACTATGACATGTCATGTTCCAGCCAGTGCATTGGAGAAGCTAAAATGAGTAATATCAAGAGCTGCAGAGGTGTGGGAGAAACAGAGCACTGTTAGAATGGAAGTAGGTTGTTAGAACTAATTTGGAAAGTATTTTGGCTTTATTTTGACAAGTTTAAGATACCCCTTGGCCCATCAATTCCATTCCAACCTATAGACTCTGGAGAATCTTTATATATATAATATAATACATAAGAAATATATATAGATACTTATCTATAATATATATATATTATTTATAATAAATTGTATATGCATATATATGCATACACACAACATACACACATGAGATGACCATAGTATTTACGAAATACTTGTTTGGAAAATTTTAGTAGATTATTTTTAGAGCAGGTTTAGGTTCACAGCAATATAGAGCAGAAAATAGAGTTCCCATATAGCCCTCGTCCCCACAAATGGACAACCTCTCCCATATCCACATCCTGAACCACAATGATGTGCTTGCTGCAATTAATGAACCTATACTGTTGCATCAGAATTACCCAAAGTCCATAGTCTACATTAATATCTGCTCTTAGTGGTGTGCATTCTATGAGTTTTGACAAATGTTTAATGACATGTATCTGTCATTGTAGAATCCTATAGAAGAGTTTCACTTCCCCAAAGAGCCTATGTGCTCTGCCTATTCATCCCTCCCTTCCCACTAAATTCTGGGAACCACTAATCTTTTCAACGACTTCATAGTTTTGCCTTTTCCAGAATGTCATATTAGTAGCAATTGTACCATAGGTAACCTTTTCAGATTGGCTTCTTTCACTTAGTAATATACATTTAAGGTTCCCACCAGCACTGAATTCCCACCAGCACTGAATTCCCACCAGCACTGAATTCCCACCGGCAATGAATGGGAGTTTCTGTTGCTCCACATCCTTTCCCTTATGTGGTATTGTCACTGTCTGAATTTTCACCATTCCAATTTGTAGAATCATTGTTATTAATTGGGGGAAAGACAACCAACAAATAAAGGAAATAACTCAGAAGTTCATTAACAGAATGATTTTAAAAATTGAAGGCTGTGCATATAATAAGTGACATAAAACTATACACACACTTTGTACTAAAGTCAATTTGCTGTTTTGATATTGTACTGTAATTAGGTAAGATGCAAGCACTGGGTAAACTGGGTGAACGGTACATGGAGCCTCTCTGTACTATTTTCCCACTTTCTGTATGCCTATAATTTTTTCAAACCAAAAAGTTAAAAAAAAAAAAACAGTTTGAGTGTTGTTTTCTCATAGATAAAATAGTATCCAGCTATGGAAGCAATGAACCACTGATAAAAACCACAGGGCTACATCTCAAAAATGTTGCATGGAATAAAAAAATGCAGTTGAGTAAAAACAGATACAGTATGATGCTCAAAACACACAAGCTAAGCAATATATTACTTTGACATACAACTGTGATAAAACTCAAGAAAAACAAGTGAATGCTAAGAAAGAATTGATGATAATGCTTATCTCAGGGAACCCCCGTGCTTTTGTGAGTTTTACATCCGAGAGACTATCAGGTTCTCACAGTGAATATCAGAGAATAATTCAGGGGGATTGGAAAAGGAACCATTTTGAAATAGACCAGAACATTCTGTGTATTCTTATTAACTAGACCTGCTGTCAGAAGAAATGATCTTACTAGAGACTAACCTGCTGGGGTTTTATTGGAGCCTATAACTTACCTGGGCTAAGAGGAAGGATATTTCATACAAAATGAAGCATTCTCACATAGACACAGAGAGGGGAGCGTCACACACTGGGGTCTGTCTGGGGGGACTAGTGGAGTGACAGCGCAGGGTAGGGAGGTTGGGGAGGGATAACATGGGGAGAAATGCCAGATATAGGTGATGAGGCGATGGAGGCAGCAAACCACATTGCCATGTATGTACCTATGCAACAGTCCTGCATGATCTGCACATGTACCCCAGAAACTAAAGTACAATAAAAAATATTTAAAAAAATGAAGCATTCTCTTACCATGTGATCCAGCAATCACACTCCTTAGCATTTCCCCGAATAAGTTGAAATGTCCACACAAACATGCACATGGATGTTTATAGCAGTTTTATTTATGATTGTCAAAACTTGGGTGCAGCCAAGATATCCATCAGTATAGGCACAGAGAAATAAATCGTGGTACGCAGATAATGGAATACTATTCAGTGCTGAGAAGAAATGAGCCATCAAGCCATGAAAAGACACATAGGAATCTTAAATGCACATTATTAAGTGAAAGAAGCTAATCTGCAAAGGCTACCTACCATATGATTGCAATTAAGTAATGTTCTAGAAAAGACAAAACTATGGAGTCATTAAATACATTAGTGGTTTAGTGGGGAGGAAGGGGTGTGTAGGCAGAGCATCGTTAGGGTGGTGAAACTATTCTTTATGATTCCAAAATGATGGATGCCTGCCATTATACATTTGCCAACACTTATAAAATGTAACACCCTGAGACTGAATCCTAATATGAGCTGTGGGCTTTGGGCTATAATAATGCATCAATGTAGGTTCATTGATTGCAACAAAGGCACCACTGTGCGGGGGGATGCCCATAGTGAGGGAGGCTGTGCTTGTGGGTGGGAGCAAGGACCATATGGGAACTCTCACTACTTTCTACTGTATGTTGCTGAAACTGCTCTAAAGTATAAAGTTTATAAATTAAAAAAAAAATTGGTCTTTAGTTTAGCATTTAACAATATTTTATTGAAGCGAACTTATAAAATAAAAGGATTTAGCAGAAACATTTTTCATAGAGCATATAAATATAGAGCATCTAAGAGATGATTTTGTTCTCATTTAAGTTCTGATCTGTCTCTAACTTTGGCTAAGCTGATTTTAATTGATGGTTTTTGCAGGATGGTGTCCAGACCAGCAGCATCAGTACCACTTGGATATTTGTTAGAAATGTGCATTCTCAGACCTCACCCTGGAGCTATTGAATCAGAAACTCTGGGAGGGGGACTACTATGGCTTGAATGTTTGTGTTGCCTCCAAAATTCATGTTGAAGCTTAATCTCTAATGTAATAGTATTAAGAGGTGGGGCCTTTAGAAGGCAATGATTAGGCAGTGAGGTTTCTGACCTTATGAATGGGGCTAGCACCTTATAAAAAGGCTGGAAGCAACTAGGTTGGCCTCTTCTGCCCATCAATCTCTTCTGTCATGTAAAAACATAGCAACAAGTTGCCATCTTGGAAGCAGCACTCATCAGACATTGATTCTACTGGGACCTTGATCTTGGACCTCTCAGCTTCCAGGATGGCAAGGAATATGTTTCTATTGTTATAACTGCCAACTCTCAGGTATTTTGTTATGTAGCGGGAACAGAATACTACAGGGATTCAGCAGTTTGTTTTAGCACAAGCCTTCCAGGTGATTCTGATGTGCATAGAGTTTTGAGAACCACTATTAGTTTCAATCTTTTCTTCTATAAAAGTAGTAGATAACAGTAGATTACCTCTTTTCAACGTGTGATGAATATATTACTGATCGTGTGCATGATGGTTTTAGGTGGCACAAATAAGAACATTTTAACTTTTACCAACTATGTATTTATTTTAAAGCTTATTAGAAAAATATAAATAGCTTACAAATATATAAGTTCACTGATGTTATTGCTTCATATATGGCTAGGTTGAAAAAAAAAGAAAACAAAAAATCAATGGAATCAATTTGAACTTGATGTAAATAGAAATAGCCAAAATAGTAAGGTTTTAGGAGAACATCACAAGATGCATGGAGTCATTTCTTAAATTTTGAGGCCTTAGTAACCTTGCATAGGATTAATCTCCAATTTATTTTCATTCTAAAACTATGAGATTTTATATGCTTATTTTTCTTACAGATTTGCCTCTTTAATTTTCTTTTTAAAATTCAAGCTAATATATTAAAAATGTAGCCCATGCTGCTTGAGCTTGGAGGGGAAATGGCCAATTAGTGTGCTTTTTACTGGCGGATACTTATCTGAGATTCGTATTTAACCATGGTTAATGGACATGTGGATAATTCACATGCAAATCATCAAAATTAAATATATTAAGAAGAAATCTGTTCTGAAAACACCATTTAATTTTAGAAGCATTTTCTTCTTTTCACTACTTGAAGTATTTATAGTGGCATAGGCAGATGTTTTTATAAAAAGTAAATGAAATGACATTTGGGGACAGTAATAAACATATTTTGGTTAATTAGAGATTTATACTCCATAAAAGTTTTCACATTATAAATGGCTACAACTTAGCTGGCCTTTTTAAGTGGCATTTTTAATAGCTCTATTGTGATATAATTTACATTGCCATAGAGTTCACTTACATAAAGTGCACAATTTAGTTGGTGTGTATATTCACAGAGTTATGCAACCATCACCTTGAGCAATTTTAGAACATGTTCATTATCCCAAAAAAGAACCCCATATTCATTATCAATTACTTCCCATCCCCCATCTAGTTCAAGCCCTAGGCAACTACTGGTGTACTTTTTATTTCTATGGTTTTTCTCATGCTGGACATTACATAGAAATGGAATCTTATGTGCAGTGGCCGTTTGTGACTGGATTCTTTGAATTAGCATGTTTAGATTCATCCATATCGTAGTGTACGTGTGTTGGTATTTTATTCTTGAGTAATATTCCATGGTATTGATACAGCATGCTTGTCTGTCCATTACTCATGTGATGAACATTTGGGTTGTTTCTACTTTTTCCTATATAAAGAATGGTGCTATGAACATTCATGCACAAGTTTTTGTGTGAACATATGTTTTTATTTCTCTTGGGTATATACCTAGGAGTGGAATTGCTGAGTCAGATGGTAACTCTATTTAACAATTCAAGAAACTGATTGGATATAAAGCCTTCTTATTCAAAATAAAATCATGATTTTATTTAAAACTAACTCTACTTCTGTTTTAATGAGGTATGAATTTTGTTTGACAAGGATTTTACATAAAATCTGTCTCCAAAATGGTGTTTGGCAAAAATCATTATTAAAATACATGTTTTTGAACACAGCAGCTTACAAACTGCTTTGCTACATCGCAATTTATCATTATTTATCAAAATTGTCATGTCCTCTGTGACATGTTTCTTTCTCTGAATATTTTATTGTTGTCTGTGTCATTAAGCATTTAGAAAGAAATGTCCTGGAATCTTCTTCCTGAACTGATGAAATTCATGATTTTTGTGTATGGACATTTACAAATAAATTATATGTTGTTAAGAAACCAATGGTAGCTTCTTTCTTTAAAAATTCTCATTTCAATGTCAATAAAAAGTTTCTAAAATGGAAATATACCATTTTGATGTCTAGCTGCATCTGACACTTTAAGTTTTGCTGTCCTACTTATTAAAGTTTTAGGAAGGGATACTTTTTATAGAATAAGATTTTATATTCCATAAACTATTAATATTAGACTTTGTTTTACTTTGTCACAACGTTCCTACAAAGCTTTTTGGCCAAAATGACTGCCTTTATTTAGATTGTTTCTAAGGAAAGGTCGTCAAAATGGTCCTTTTTTTTTTTTGCTTTGGGTTGGAGTCTTACTCTGTCACCCAGGCTGGAATGTAGTGGCACAATCTCTGCTCACTGCAACCTTGGGCTCCTGGGTTCAAGTGATTCTTCTGCCTCAGCCTTCTGAGTAGCTGGGATTACAGGAGTCCACCACCACACCCAGCCAATTTTTTTGTATTTTTAGTAGAGATGAGATTTCACTATGTTGGCCAGGCTGGTCTCGAACTCCTGACCTCAAATGATCTGCCAGCCTTGGCCTCCCAAAGTGCTGGGATTATAGGCATGAGCTCTTGCGCCTGGCCCAGCATGATCTCTTTTTATAGCTACTTAAAAGTTAGTTTTTGGTACATTGTTGTTAGAAAGGGATATTCCTGAAAAAAGAAAACAACGAAATTCATAGACTACCTGGGGTAATAGAAAAAGAAGCGACAACATAGGAAAAAGATGCCCCTTAGTGAAGAGAAAGAAATAACTACCAATTAGACTTTAATGGATTAGATTTCTTTATTGACGAAGACAGTTAAAGCCACACCTAACTTTCCTTGCTGCACTAAAAGCAAACAAACAAAAAACCCAAAAGAATACTTGGGCAGCTTGAGACATGCAGTGCCCTTATAAACAAAACAAGACATATTCTTATTATTGGAATATAGAATTGTATGATTCTGCAGACAGATCAACTGAAATCATTCTTGATTTCATTTCTGGTAGGGAGAAACTGTCTTACACATACCATGATTAGAGTAGTGGGTGTTTATAATGAAAATGCAAAGCTTCATAGTTTGAGTCATATGGGAAGTAACTCTGAGACAGTGCTTAGAGTGTTTATTAGTGAGTGCTGTTGAAAACAACACAATGGAAGAGAAAAGAATCAGGATCCAACAGAGGGAAGAGTCGAGGTGTTTCTTTGGCCAACAACATGGAAGCTTTAGAACTGAAATGGTTAATCAGTTTAGTGTCATGTTTGGCCAAAGTGGCCAGGTCATTGTGAACCACCTCCATTAGTAAATGAATGAGGCTGACAACTCCCATCCACCAGGGCATGACCTTAGGTCAGGCATTCTCTGCAGCTCAGACTATTCCAGCTCTGAAAGGAGCTCACAGCTGGGATTGTCCTCTGACAGCATTCTCTGCACCTGGGCCGAGACTTTCTTCCTTGAGGATTGGCCCTGGTGGTCTTTCTCCCATGTCTACTGCACTACATAAGTCATTGTCCCCTTAATCTTCACAAAGCTTTTGAAAATATTTATATTTTTTTGTTTATGAAAGTATTACAATTAGACACAAATCTGCATTCAGGAGAGCACTGGTTAAATCCATTATTTTTCAAACTGTGTGCTCTGGTTTGAATGTTTCTGTCTCCTCCAGATTTGTATGTTGAAACCTGATCCCCAAGGTGATGCTATTAAAAGGTAGGACCTTTGGAAGATGATTATTAGATCATGAGGGGAAGGCTCTCATGAATTGATTAGTGCCATTATATAAAAGAGGAAAGGGAGCTTGTTTGCTTCTTCCAGGACATGAGGACACGGTAAGAAGGAATGATCTATGAAAAGTGGGCCCTTGCTGAATCTGCTGGTACCTTGATCTTGGACTTCTCAGTATCCAGAGCCATGAGAATTGAATTTCTGTTGTTCATAAGTTACTTGTCTATGATATTTTCTTATATCTGCCCAAATGGACTAAGACAATTTAACACTAAAATAATGAGGAAATCTATTTGTACTAATAAGAAAATATATCCATCATGTCATAGATTGAAAAATACCAGTTTGCTGACTAATACACATATGTGTGAAAATTCTGTTTTGTTTACAAAAGCTATACAAGTATGTAAAATGCACAGACACATGTAGATTCACTAAGGCTTTCACCTTCTGAAGCCTGGCTTGGGGGTAAACAAGAAGAGAGGAATGATAGTTTTCAATTTTTATTTTTCTGAATTGTTTGGAATGATAATGAATCTGGTGATGTATGCTCGTTTGATATGTTCATTTTTTTGTTGCTGATGTAACAAATTACTACACATTTGCCTTAAAACAACATAAATTGTTTATCTCATAGTTCTAGACATCAGAAGTCTAAAGTGTGTCTTACTGGACTAGAATCAAGGTATCAGGAGGGCTGTCTTCCTTTCTGGAGGTTCAGGGGACAGTCTGCTTTCTTGTCTTTTCCAGATTCTAGAGGCTACCTTCATTCTTTTGCTTGTGGCTTCTTTCTCCATCTTCAAATCTCTGTCTAACTCTATTCTCCCTCCATCTCCACTTCCAAGAATCCTTGTGATTTCACTGGGCCAACCCAGATAATCCAGGATAATCTCCTTATTTTAAGGACAGATGATTAACAATCTGAATTCCATCTGTACCTTACTTCCTACTTGCCATGTAACATAACACATTCATAGATTCCAGGGATTTGGATGTGAACATCTTTGGTGGGGTGTTACTCTGGGTACCACAATAGGTAAGGGAAACAACGGCTTTCTCATAACCTATATGCTAGCTGTTCATGCTTCCTGTTCAGTTAATACCAGGTAAATGAGAAAAAAGAAACATTTATGAGTAAATAATTATAATTTAATATGTTATTATTCTTTAATTTGCATAGTATTTATAATAAAGTTCAAAAACAATTTGTCTGTGAGGAAGTGGGTTTTCTAAACAAGGATAAAGCCACCTTCTTTAGGAAAAATGTCAGAGAGGCTGCATACTTTCTGTTCTTGCCTGCTTTTCCCATGGCAGCCTCTATTGTAGCTCTTACTTTTAAAATATAATAATTGCTTTATTGATCTCTTTTCTAATTTTCTTGGAGATTCTTTAAGATGGAGGCTATGTACTTTAACTTACCAACCTATTCAATGAATATTCATTAAGTACCTATTATGTGCTACCTATTTTTCTGAACATTTGGGATATATCAATTGATAAAAAACAACAAAAATTTCAATTTTTTTAATGGAGGCAAGACATCCTTTATAGAGGGCGATGAAAGGAAAGAAACTAGAACAGGTCAAGAAGAATCAGAAGTGCCAGGGTTAGGGATTACTTGTAACTTTAAATAGGTTATTAGAATAGGCCTCATTAGCATGGTGATATTTGAGTAAAGGTTTTCATATGGTTTGGCTGCGTTCCCCACCTGAATCTCATCTTGAATAATCCCCACATGTAGTGGGAGGGACCCGGTGGGAGCTAATGGAATCATGGGGCAGTTACCTCCATGCTGTTCTCTTGATAATGAGTTAGTTCTCGAGATCTGATGGTTTTATAAGGGGCTTTTCCCCCTTTTGGCCTGCACTTCTCCTTCCTGCTGCCAGGTGAATAAGGATGCATTTGCTTCCCCTTCCACCATAATTGTAAGTTTCCTGAAGCCTCCCCAGCCATGCTGAACTGTGAGTCGTTTAAACCTCTTTCCTCTATAAATTACCCAGTCTCAAGTATTTCTTTATAGCAGCATGAGAATGGACTAATACAGGCTTAGAGGACTTTAAGGAGTTAGTCACAGGGTATCAGAGTGGGCTTCATTAGGAAGATGCTATTTGAGTAAAGACTGAGGATTTTAAGGGGTTAGTCAGGTGGGTAACTACACAACTGTGTTGGAGGCAGAGGGAGTATTTACTACAAAGTCCTTAAGGCAGGAAAATTCCAACTGACCAAGTAACAGCCGGAGAGTGTGTGCAGATGCCTTGGGCCAAGATATTACATAAAGACTGAAGGGAGCTCAGGGTGGGGGGTGATCTGAGAGAGTGATTTTTCTGGCTTGGGTCAGGGTGGTAGCAAAGAACATGATGGGAAGTCATCAGATTCTGGATGTGCTATGCTTGGAAGATAGGGCCAGTAAGGCTTGTGGACAGCTTGGTTGTGGGATATGACAGAAAGCGGTGTCAAGGATGATTTCAGGGCTTACAGTTTCACCAACTGGAAGGTTGAAGTTGCCATCAACTGAGATGAGGAAGGCTCTGGGGAGCAGGTTTGGTAGAGAAGATCCAGAGTTTATGTTGGGCATATTATAAAGTTGAGATTCTATAAGACTTCCAGGGGTAGATGTTAAAAAGGCAATCTCCAGATATATGAGTCTGGAGTTTAGGAAAGAGATCTGGAATATGTGTAAATATGGGAGCCATCAGCACATAGTAGATGCTGACTGAACGAAGAGACTAAGATTACCAAATAGGGTATGGGCTTGAGGATGAGACTGAGAATGGAGTCCCGGGTCACTCCAGCAGAGATTAGGGCAAGAAGGGAAACCAGCCAACCAAAAAGACTAAGCTGGAGCCATCAGCACCCTTTTTGATAGCAGTAGGTAGTAGATATTTATTTGGTGGATAAATGCACAACTAGGTCATAAAGTAGCAAAGGACAATGTGGAATTTTATCTTTCCATGCAGAATAAATTAAAAGATGAAAAATAGGATCAACTGTATTTATCCTATCAGTTAATAGGTGGGAAGCAAGTCATGGAAATTAACATGAAAATAGATCTGTTTCTTTTTACTCTGTAAATATATTTGTTTATAATGAAATGAATAAGAACCATTAATTTTAATAAGTTAAACTTTTTTTTTTTCTGATGCAATTACTTCTTTTTAATCTTCATGGTACTTAATGTGCTGGTGTCACTAATTCTTTGAAAAAGTATGTCAAACTCTCCTTTCTCTATAGAGGTAAATCTAGTTCTTCAGATTGGCTTTTCTATACTTTTTATTTGTTTTTGTTTCAGAGACAGGGTCTTGCTCTGTTGCCCAGGCTGGGGTGTAATCATGGCTCAGTGAAGCCTCGACTTCCTGGGCTCAAGGAATCCTCCTGCCTCAGTCTCCTGAATAGCTGGGATGACAGGGGCACACCACACTCAGCTAATTTATTTATTTATTTTGTAGAGATGAGGTCTTGCTATGTTGCCCAGGCTGGTCTCGAACTTCTGGGCACAAGCAAATCTCCCTGCCTATGCTTCCCAAATTGTTGGGATTACAGGTGTGAGCCACCATGCTTGGTCATGTGAATATGCTTTAGAATAGCAACACTAAGTAGTTGAAACTCATTTTAGAAATTATCCCAGGAACATATCTAAATTCTTCATAAGGAATTATAGGAGAATTTCTAAAGTCAACTTGGTAAAACTTACTAATGCTCTTCTTTGAAACAGCAAGGTTTTGCTTCCATATATTTGATAATTTGCAGTAGAACTTTCAACTTTCACTGTGTTCCTAACTTGTATTAAAGGTGATTTGGAAATTGTGTTGAGCATGTATCTTGCTATAGTATAAAAGAAGTAGACATTTTGCTTAAGGACTTTATATTCTAGATTAAACAATTAAAACACTTACATAAATGTACATACAAACAATTTAGTTGAGAAAGTATAAGATGATGTAATTGCAATTCTGTTTAACTATCTACCTTTTTGGAGAGAGGAGTTTATAAAAAATGGATTGAAAAAGTGGCAATAACTATAAACTTGCATTTTGACAGAAAGGAAGAATACAAATGGAAACAGTATCAGCTGCCTTAATATAGATACAAGTTGTACAAATAGGATAGCCTATACTTGAATAGTAGGTCACATATTTTACAAAGTAAATTAAATTTGGATATATTGGGCCTGACCTGTTGGTGGGAAGTGGATGTCTCAGTGTGGGGAGATGTGTAAGCTTTCTCAGGAGCAAAGAGAGCCCTAGGTATTGAAATCTTTGTGAAGGGTTGGAATCTGAATAGGAAATAGCAGTTAACAATGCTCATCTTAAACCACAAACCTCAGTTTTTTAATGAGGGTTTTAAGAGTCTCTGAAGGTACAACCTGGGTTGGACAATTACCCAAGATCTGTTACGTATTTAACATTAAGGAAGTTGTACAAAGTATGTTACTGCTTTTTGTGTTTATTTTTGGTGAAGACCTTCAGAAAGGCCTTAGCTGATCTCCAGGTCAAAGCCTATAGTGACCACCCTTGTTGCCCCTGCATGCCACACCTTCCATTCTGTGCTTCCTTGTCGCGTTCAGGGACTTTGTTGTCGTACTTCCTCTCTCACTGCAGAGGGATTCCAGAGCTCTTGGAAAATAGGGAGTAGCTCATCGTCTTCTATGGGCTGAGGGGAACAGTCCTTGATTCACGATAAGAAAATTCTATAATCTTTGGGCCTTTGGAAGAGGTGACAAATATAGAGATCTTTCTTGGAATAGAATTTGTCCCAAACTATTTTGAGAAAGCACACAAAGCATTAACATTTACATTTTAAATTAAAGCATAGGGAAACTGTTTACAACAAGGGGACAGAAGTTGATGCTGTTGTTTATTATGTTATGTGCTGGTTATAGACCTTCATTTTACAGTTATTTCTCTAAAATGCAGTTAAAAAAAAAAAAGAATGCCTAGCACCATAGCAACCTCTATGAAATGAGGCATATGCTGTTTCTAAGACTCACAATATGTTTTTCTGAACTGTTTGCTCATAAACATGTTTATTGTAGGTGCTGTCTGAGCAGGGGCTGCTTTCCTGTAGAAATCCTCTCTTGAACACATTAGGTTCTGGTTCCTCTTGTGGAAGAATGAAGCTTTTTGACTACCTTGGAGAATTTGATACTTTTAGGTATTTGTGACATAATCAATGGCTGATATGTGTCTTCAATTTTGTGACTGTCCTAAGTTGCCCTAGTTTCAGAATGCATAGAATATCACTGTCTTTTTATTACCGTTATTATTGGAGACAGACTCTCACTCTGTTGCCCAGGCTGAAGGGCAGTGGTGAGATCTTGGCTCACTAGCTCAAGCCGTCCTTCCACCTTAGACCCTGGAGTAGCTGGGACTATAGGGGTGTGCCCCATGCCTTGCTAATTTCTAAAAAATATTCTGTAGAGATGAGGTTTTACTATGTTGCTCAGGCTGGTCTTGAAGTCCTGAGCTCAAGGGACCCACCCACCTCAGCCTTCCAAAGCACTGGGATTACAGGTATAAACCATTATGCCCAGCCCACTCTGTCTTTTGAGATCGGGGGAAGTTGAGATGTAGTGACACAGATATTCTGTGTACTATAGTGATATGTTATTTGTGAATCATCTTGTTCTCGCTCTTAAAGTCTGTCTATGCTAGAAACATCGTTTGATGTGGTATCTGATACGAGTTCACCTTCTGGTTTTGTCACTAAATGCTTTATGACGTCGATCCCAACATTTCTCTGTGTCTACAGAATTGTTAAATTACTAAATTAAAATGAATTTATGAGAGCCTTTTGATGTCACGAAATGTAATAGCTGCTGAGTGCCCAAATATATATCAATTTTTCGTTAGTGAAGAAGACTCATAAGTGGTAAGGGAGAGGCTGCTTTTGGAGAGGGCAGAGTGAGAGGAGATGGTAGTTTGAAAATATGTCTTATAAGGAAGGCTAATGAGGAGGCAATCATTCTGCAACATGTACTTGTGATCTAGTAAAGCTTGTGTTTTATATAGAAGGCTGTGTAGCATTTATGACTGGGAATGTGTGAAAATAATGACTTAGAGTCAGTGGGGCCAAGGGACATTTGTGGCATCTAACCCAGGTCTTTTAAATTTCCAGGCTAGGGGGCTACAGTTCTCTTCTGGAAGTTGCTTGGCATGATTGTCTTACTGCTCTTAAAGCAAAATATCCCAAATTTTGTTTAAGAAATGTTTTAGAAAAATGATTGCCTCACGTTTCTAACACCACTCTTGATTATTTGTGTATTAAATAGCTTCTTATTTGGGGAAAAGTATACGGAAATTTAAGCTGGGGAATTACTTGGGAGAACTTCTTTATTATTAGTTCGTTATTGCACTGCTATAAAGAATTACTTGAGACTGAGTAATTTATGAAGCAAAGAGGTTTAATTGACTCACAGTTCTGCAGGTTGTACAGGAAGCATAGTTGGGGAGCCCTCAGGAAACCTACAATCATGGCGAAAGGGTGAAGAGGAGGCAAGTACCTTCTTCGCATGGCAGAACAGGAGGAAGAGAGCAAAGGGGAAAGTGCTACACACTTTTATATATTTATTTTTTTAAGGCAGTCTTACTCTGTAGCCCAGACTGGAGTATAGTGGTATGATCTTGGCTCACTGTAACCTCTGCCTCCTGGGTTCAGGTGATTCTTATTCCTTAGCCTCCTGAGTAGGTGGGATGATAGGCATGTACCACCATGCCAGGCTGATGTTTATATTTTTAGTAGACATGGGGTTTGGCCTTATTGGTCAGGCTGATCTTGAACTGCTGGCTCAAGTGATCTGCCTGCCATGGCCTCCCAAAATACTGGGATTACAGGCATGATCCACCATGCTTGGCCTTAATACTTTTAAACAACCAGAACTTGTGAGAACTCACTCACTATCACAAGGACAGCAAGGGGGAAATCCACTCCCGTGATCCAATCACCTGCCACCAGGTCCCTCTCCAAACACTGGGGATTACAATTCAACGTGAGATTTGGGTGGGGACACAGAGCCAACATATCACTGAGGAACAACTTAATTTAGTTAGTTTCTGTGTATGTGTAAGAATAAAGTTTTCTTATAAACTATTCTATTTTTTAAGTTCAACTATTTTTTCTTCCTTAAAAATAGGGAGGTTGAAATTTGATTTTATAGTTTGATCTCTTATTATTCAACCATTAGCCAATAAATATAAGTGGTAATTATTTAAGAAGAATAACATAATAATCAAATATTGGGAAATATAAGAAGCTTAGCACTGTGGAGTTGGAAGGGACAAGTCACCAGAATTTATAGTCAGCATTTATCTAATTATTCTGACCCCCTTAAGTGTAAAATGACAAAAGTAATACTTGATACATAGATTTAGTTTAAGTATTAAAATATAATGTATTCATTCAAAAATATTAAGGTTTTTTTTTTTTTTTTTGAGATAAAGAGTCTTACTCTGTTGCCCAGGCTGGAGTGCAGTGGTGCATTCTTGGCTCACTGCAACCTCCACCTCAATGGTTCAAGCATTCTCCTATGTCAGCCTCCCAAATAGCTGAAATTACAGTCATGCACCATCATGTCCAGCTAACTTTTTGTATTTTTAGTAGAGACAGGGTTTTGCCATGTTGGCCAGGCTGGTCTCGAACTCCTGACCTCAAGTGATTGCCCACGTCAGCCTCCTGAAGTGTTGAGATTACAGGTGTCAGCCACAGCGCTCAGCCCACTGAGTATTTAGTATGTGCCAAGGCGTATGCCGGTTCAGAGGATATATCTGTGTACTAGAAAGAAGATCCTGGCTTTACTAACTAGGAGGGGAAAAAACTTTACCCAGCGATGACAAAAGTGATAAGTACTTTCACAGTGCTCATTGTGACAAAGTGTCAGACCTTACACAGTATCTGATACTAGGAGAGAAAGAGGGATGGACCTGATGTGTCTTAGGTGTAAAGTATACCCATTAGTTAATCCTGACAGCAATTCTATAAACTTGGTCTAATTTTCCTTCATCTTACAGCTGAGCAAACTTGTGTTCTTGTAGGTTAGTGTCAAGTAACGTTTGCTACATAAGTTAATGCATAAAAGGAAACCTGAAGCAGTTGTGCAGTTAGCCCAAATTCTTCAGCAAGTTAGCAATAGCTGGGACCAGAGCTGTTTCTGACTTCAACCCAGGGATCCTTTCATTATTCCACACTGCCTCTCGGAGTATACATAGGGGTGTGTGTATGTATGTGTGTGTGTGTGTGTGTGCATATATATATATGTGTATATGTATATATATGCATGGGAGATAGGAAAGGTTCACAGTCTTATATATGCTACCATTATCAATATAAAAATTATTTCACAAAACACAAATAATAGTGAAGTCAGGGCTCCTAGTGTAATCCATTTTAATTCCTATCACTAGTTATAGGTATATTCAATTATCCAGATAGATTGACTTTATGCTGTGGATTTAGTGCATGAATTACAAGATCCAAATCTATGAAGTTTTGTTTTTCTGGAAAACTACTGGCTGTGAAGCAATTTAAGCCAGAATTCAAGGCCATTCATCCAAAATTTAAGGTGTTCTGAAATAGAAGGTATATATATCACTTCATCTAATGTGTGGGTTGTGTGGGAGACTTTTCTTTGCAAATTGAATCATTGGAGACCAATGATCCTCTAACTGCATTTGAAATCCTTCAGCTGGCAAAACTTTGGTAGTTTTAATTTCTTTCTCAAAGAAAACATCTGTTATAGGTGTCTGTAGTTGAGTTGTGTGTGGGCTACATATTTTAATTAGTAAAGCTATAATGACTGACTTGGGATTTTGTAGAAACCCTAGTAATAGTTAGAAGTGAACATTTTTAATCCTTTATTGTGATCCCATTGTCAATTTCAAGTCAGTTTCTACCCTACACCATCTATCCACCAACTCCCAGCTGTTTTGAAAGAATATATATAATATTTTTCTAACTTGATTTGTAGGGAATTGCTTTGAGTTCGAAGGCTCTTACTTTTTGCCTGGAAGGGAAGCTGGGTCAGCAGAGCGATTAGTTTTAGAGGGCTCGTCTTTTTTGCATCATATAGTTGCAGATCTAAGCAATGTCTTTAAGCCCAAGGAAATTATACAGCACTCCCAGAGTCTTCCTGGGTTTTCAGAAGGTGAGTATTAGCTAACAGTACCTAACTATGCCCTTTCTCTAATTTCTGTGGACTCCGAACATTGCTATAATGTACTACTAGAGAAATACAAGATTTGTACTTTTTTCTTTTCTTTTTTGAGATGGAATTTTGCTCTTTGTTGCCCATGCTGGAGTGCAGTGGTGCTTAAACATCAACCTGAATTCCATTTCTCTCCAGTCTGCAGTAGTCTGCTCAAATAAGTAGAGTTTTAAGGCTTTTAAATGGTTACTAGTCCTTCTAGTAGAGAAAGGCGATCCAGCCCCAGGTAATGTGTATGTTGGTACTGTCACTACAGTGCTTTGGGTAGACCAGTCTCATCATGACTTCTGATCTGAAGTCTATTGTTATAGAAAGGTATAATATATTTATAATTTTTCTCCCAATATTTCTTTGCTTCTCTGTGGTGGTATTTCTTCCCTAAACACTTAGATATCTGTTTGATTTTACCCTTGCAGCTGTGTTATAAGGCAGACAAGCTCAAGCTGACACACACAGTTTCTCTCATGACAAGGACCAATTGTGATTTATGACCATTTACAGGATGCTAGTGATGTGGGGAAGGGTGCATTTTTAGCCAGCAAGGCTATGTCCTTTCACTTGGCAATAAAGCACATGTTAAAAATACATATCAGGGGTTAAAAAGAGGAACCTTCGCTGTAATTTTCTTTTTAGTGAAGAGCCCTTAGGCTAACTTTCTCTAATGTTCAGCTAATGTGTTTGTATCTTCAAATCATCTTAACAAATATTTATTGACTGCTTGCTTCTTGCAAGGTGTTATGCTGGCTGAAGTGATCATTTTCATGAAAATTCTAATGTATAGGATTGGGAAATTTAAAAAGGGGGTTATTAGCATGGGTCTTTGTCTGCTTTAGTTGAATAGAACCTATTATGAAGCAATACATTTTCCTCCAAAAATCTGGCTTGTTTAGCAAGCAGCATATCAACTAAAGATGGAGAAAAGAAGTGGAAACATTTATTCACTTGTAATGGTAATATGATTCTTTGTTTTCACCAGAAATTCTTGAAAACCTAGATTATAATGTGTTACAGTACAACCTTGGGTTTGGCTTTGAGCACCAAGGATAGACGAAGATTTATGAACACAAAAGATGCTCTGAAAGCGCAGACTCCTGCTAAACACTGAATGTCCTCTAGTCCTCTACACTGTCCTAAATGTGGAAAAATCAGTCTTCTCATTGGTTAGAACCCGGTGACTTCCATCATTGTAATTACTGTGATATAGCCTGTAGGGTATGAGTG
The DNA here is from genome assembly GCF_009761245.1 of Sapajus apella. Classification (NCBI taxonomy): domain Eukaryota; kingdom Metazoa; phylum Chordata; class Mammalia; order Primates; family Cebidae; genus Sapajus; species Sapajus apella. The sequence continues at coordinate 11,724,392 of NW_022436961.1, read as the reverse complement.
ATTAAATAATTTAATATTGCTGGGAAAGCTACTTATTATTCGTTTAATTTGTATATTTGCAAGCAGTTCTTCATTTCTCCTCACAATCTTTGCATTCATCACTTACTGAAATGGGGTTCTGAGTTAATAAGATTTTTTTCCTCATTATAAAAATTCTCAGAAGAAGATCTAATTAGACATCTTCATTTCATTTCTAAAAAGGCCTCTTTACAGAGCCTTTTTAGAAGCCCAGCAAACACTTGTTTTTATACATCATTGTACCAAACATAGTCACATGACTGTACCTTGATGCAAAGAAGACGGTGAAGATGTAATTTTTTAAGCCTTGGCATATTAAAAAAATCAGGATTCTGATAGTAAGAAAGGTGTATTGTTTCGTTGCCCCAGGTGTGCATTTTTTTTCTACCTCTGATTTCTTTCGAGTACTCTGCTGCAGTACTCCCCATACTCTGGCAATTTTCTTTTTCTTGCCGTCTGTAAAGTGTGGTGTTTGCACTTCGTGCCTGAGTCTTTCTTTCTGAGAAGAGGCTCCTACAAGTCTTGCAGCTTTCAATTACATTAATATTACAAGTGCAACCTTGAAGCAAAACTTTAAAAAGGTATTTTTTTTCTTTTTAAAAACATTTCAATGTTTAATTGTCATTTCTAATTATCTGTGCAAACTGATTGATGCAGAAACACAATTCTGAGATAAAAAGGGGCCATGGGACTGAAAACTTAGGTTTACTGACTGAGAGAGGCAGAGGTGGTTCCCAAATAAAAACTATGGCTGCTACCAGAAGAAGGGAATGTGGGTGCTGAGAAAACGCGTAACAGGCATCCAGTTCTGCAAGGTTTATTTGGCTTTTATTAATAAAAATACAAAGATCTTTCTGTGGTTTTCTGCTCTTAATCTTCCTTTAAATACCTCAACTAGACATAGTCGACATAGGTGGTTCTTGTGAGATAAAACCTCTGTGGTCTACCAAGAGTTAGGTCCCATGGAGGTACTCTCCTGATATTTACCCACAAAACTGCCCACATCTCTTAAAAAAGAGGGCATCTGGGCCAGGTGTGGTGGCTCACGCCTATAATCCTAGCACTTTGGGAGGCTGAGGCAGACAGATCATCTGAGGTCGTGAGTTCGCGACCAGCCTGACCAACATGGAGAAACCCTGTCTTTACTAAAAATACAAAATTAGCCAAGCATGGTGGCGCATGCCTGTAATCCCGGCTGCTTGGGAGGCTGAGGTGGGAGAATTGCTTGAACCCAGGAGGTGGAGGTTATGGTGAGCCGAGATTGTGCCTTTGCACTCCAGCCTGTACAACAAGAGTGGGACTCTGTCTCAAAAAAAAAAAAAAAAAAACAACAGATTTTGCTTTTAAAAGCATGTGCAGGTTGGGGTGTGAATGAGGGTGGGTGAGGCCTTTACTTTCCATGCAGTTGCAGACTTTTTGGAAGCAGCTTTCATTCTCTGGGCCATATTTTAATTCCTGATCCTGATGTGGAAGGGAATCTTCATGTTAGTGTCTGGGTAGGCTTCTTGATAGACTTTTAGTTGAATAAGTAAGGAAGGATGCTCACATGAACAAACCTTATTCAGTGTCCCAGTTCCTGGGCAGCCCAGGGCATTAAGACCTAGCCTAGGATGAGGATGGTTTGTGTGGAGCTACTGAAACTATAGCTTCTGATCTCATCCAAGATTGTTGTTTTCTATTTGCTGCTGACTGGCTGTTTCTTTGGCCTTCCAGCAGCAGGGATAGCCCACATAATTACAGATTCCTAGATACTGAGGCATGAGAATATGGCTTGATTTTGGAAGGACTAGAATGAAGGAGGCCAAGTGAATTGCTTCAGGGTACCTGGTAGAAGAACTGGCAGTAGAACCTTGACTCTGTGCTCATTGTCCAGTGCTCTGCTCCAGTACATGAAATTTGTCAGAGAAAATGAGATGAAGCTCCATGTTTTCTTATGCCCTCCGTCTTTGTTCCTGGTACTTAACCAACCTGAAATCTACTCATGGATCTGTCAAGTTTTAGATTTAGTAACAGGCTCATTGACTATGGAAATAATTGGTGAGGTGAGGTCTCTGTGGCAGACTGAAGTAACTAAAGCAAAGGGAGGTGGGTTATTGTGGTGGAATGAGGGACAGCTTGTTACTTCAAAGGACATTTCTGCAGTTTGCGGTTGGTCTTGGGGCTCTTTTGTCTCTGTAGCTTATTAGCAGAGGAACAAAAAGCTACCTACAGTAGTGTGAATCAGCAAGTAGGAAGGATTGTTAGTCACGTGAACTCAGATATTTCCTATTGCCAAAGGCTTGATATATTCTTATCTTACATTTTATCTTCTCCGTGATGATTCATTTTATGTAGTGATAGCACAGTCTTCTGTGTGGCTCAGTTGGGGGCACACTTGGTCTAATCCAAGTAATTACCTGTACATAAGATTACATACAGCACAATCAGTGAAGAGGCTGTCCTTTCTTCCCCTGTCACTAAGATCTAGGGTGACTCTGGAATGTCACTGTGTGAACATCTCTTACTCTTGTTGTAAGCATGTTTCTAAATCCCAAGTCAATCTGCTAAAGGATTTTCTGTGAATTTCTTCTTAATTTCTTGACGTAAAAGCTCTTAGGAACATATATAATCCAAATTTAATTCTTCATTTGAATCAAAATCATTTTTATTGAGGAGGGAACAATTATATAAATCCTGATTTTCCCAGGAAATCTGTGACATACAGACCTCAAGTCCAAATGGAACTCTAGGTAATGTGAGCCCTGGGTAAGGTATAACAAGGATGGGGAGGTAGGTAAAGAAAGGAGAAAATGAATCATTTATTGAGAAAGGGGGGCAAGGTGGCCAAATAGATTTGCTTCTCAAAAAAAGGTGTAATTTAAGCACTTAGTTTTGGTTTGTTTTGAAGCTGCCTTCCCTTTTCCCCTCTCCATGTTCCAATATAATAGAATAAGATGGAAAAAACCAAAACAACTCTTTACTTATTTCCTAGAGTAATGCTTCTCAAATTTTAACAATGTGCATGCAAATCACCTGGAAATCTTGTAAAATGCAGATTCTGATTTAGTAGTGGTCAGACAGTGATTCTCAAAGAATGTTCCTCTGAGAAGCCATGTTGGAACCACTTGTGAGCTTATTAGAACTGTACGTTTATGAGCCCCACCTAACCTACTGAATTAAAATTTCATTAGATGGGCCCAGAAACTGTTTTAGGAATCTTGCCGGGTGATTCTTATTTACCTTAAAGTTTGAGAATCACTGACATATATGATATTCTCTGGAGTTTTTCTCAGAATTCTGGTATTTTCTACTGCCATTGGGCTTACAGTATACCGTTGATCTTTAGCAATGGAAACAATTGGACAGAGACCTTTATTTAGGTTCCTGAATGGCTATTAGCATCTTGAAATTTGACTGGGTTCACTAAAGTCTGTATATTTCTTGGTCCTTTGACATCTATTATTATAACACTAATACTTTCTAAAGCTGACTTGCCACTTCATAGAATCATGCAGTTCATGGAATTCTATGTACTTCATGGATTCATGCACATTAGAATAGCTAGAGACCTTTATATGGCAATTGAGTAACACTTACCTTAAAAGATAGAATGAAGGAAAAAACTACCTAAAATTCCCTGTAGCAAGTTTTTTTGCAGAGTTTTAGGGGATATGGATACTATATGAGCTTTATATCTTTATGTTAGCTTAGTCCTAGTTCATTGCTGGTTTCAATCATTCTAATGGCCACTGGTCATTGTTATCCAGAGTCTATGACTGGCTGGTTCTAATGGCTACAAGCATGCTTAGCAGTGCCCTCATGAATGTTGCCATCACTGTTGAAGGAAGAAAACATTTTAATAATAAGAATCGGATTGTCTCAGTATTCAGTTTCTGCAAAAGATGGATGTAAACTTTTACAACATCTCAACAGCTATCTATTTATTTATTTATTTATTTATTTATTTATTTATTTATATTGAGACAGAGTCTCACTCTGTTGCCAGGCTGGAGTGCAATGGCGCCGTCTTGGCTCACTTCAACCTCTGCCTCTCAGATTCAAGTGACTCGCCTGCCTCAGCCTCTGTAGTATCTGGGATTATGGGCCTGTGCCACCATGCCTGACTAATTTTTGTATTTTTAGTAGAGATGGTGTTTTACCATGTTAGTCAGGTGGGTCTCAAACTCCTGACCTCGTGATCTGCCTGCCTTGGCCTCCGAAAGTGCTGGGATTACAGCCGTGAGCTACTGCGCTCAGCCTATTTTTAAATTTACTTTAAAAAATTTTTCACACCCCGTGATTCTGCAACAGCTATAATTTTAATTTCTGAAAGTTTTGATGATTTCCTCCAAGGCTATAGCTGGAGAAATGCACATTGTCTATTATTAGTAGCATTTCTCAAATTGTTTACAAGGCCTGCAATATAGGTGGACTGAAACTGTGTTTATGCTTTTTCATTGAGAAATGTTGGTCTTGCAGAAAAAATCCATTTGTTTTGTGAATCTCTATAAAGCAAGGAGAAGAGTTCGAAATTTATGAGGGCACTCAACAAGTGTTCCAAAGAAGGCTATTTAGGTACAACGTTTGGGTGCTTATATAGTGTGTTCTTTTTATCAATACATAGCTTAAATATAAATAGATCTAAAACCCTTAGTTAAGATGATAGGGTAGTGCACACCATGCTGTAAAATCTCTCATATGGAATTCACATTAAGTGTCTGCTGTAATTTTGTAATCTTTCCAAAAGCAATATAGTGTGTCTATAGCCTTCATTTACAACTTATAGAAATTTACTCATTTTATGCAGAAAATTGGAAAGGAGCAGATGTTTATTCCTAAGCTAGAATTTTGAAGTCCAACAATTAAAATAAACATGTCTTTGCCAAAACTTGAACTAAATTAAAAAATTTAGCATATAAATTAAAGCTCACTTAAAACTAAATTTATCAAGGAAATACATTTGTTTTGCATTGCTGGTTTCAATTACTCTGAAAAGGCTTTTATTTTTATGGAACACTGAAGATTTGTAAAAGTTTCAAACAATTTATTGGACAATTGCACCATTTGAAATGAGTTATATATGTTTTGCTTAAATGTATGAGCTATTAGCACATAGTTGATGACATTATAGGGAGACATTAAAGCAACCATATCTTCTAGTTTATGTCTGTATTCCCAGGGGAGTTCAAGAAACTGGTCTGTAGACCTGAAATAGATAAAGTTATGGGCTGAGGATGAATGCAGCATTCTCTTCTATTCATTTGTTCTTTTGGTCAGGAATCTGAATTTGGCGACATCCTCAATAAATTGTTCATAGTCAAATATTTGTGCTCTTAGCTTATTGCCACAGAGCAAAAGTGATTTTTCCACTTTTTAGTATCTCTCTGCTTTTGTCTGAATTGTACAATGTTGACTAATTAATTTTTCTTAAACACTTTGCCCTCCACACGTAACTTTGCCTAAAACCTTCATTGACTCTTGTTACATGTGCTAGCATTCTAGGGTCTCAGTTTACTGTTGCTACCCTACTTAAATGTATCTCCAATACTTCCTAATTGTCACTCCTTGGCTTCAACCAATTCAATGATTTTCTTTTCTCTGACACACATCAGGATTATGCAAAGTAGTTTCTTGGCTTAAGTTGGCCTGTATTTCTACAAAGGTCCAGTCAGATCCTCAGATGTGACTATTTTTACATACAGGGCAAGGCAGAGCATCTGAAATCTAGTTTAGGAATTCTATGTTGTAAATGTTTTAGCTTAAAAACTCTTACATTTAACCATTTTTTTGAATTCTCTTTATTATATTACGTGCTTCCGAAATAAAAAAATCTAAACATAATTAAATCCTTTCTTGAAAATGTAGGGTGATGTTATACACAATATAAGTAAGTTGTAAGATGGTGATTTCTACTAAACAGTTAAGGTATTAAACACTATTTATCCTTGTGTTAAATGGATTCAGGCTGTCTTTCTAGTGTTTTTGTATGCTCTTGACTTTTTTAGTGGTTTTTATGTTTTCGTAATTGTTTTAAGTGTCTGTCTTTTCTGCTGTACCTGTATCCAAATAGAAGTATTTATTTTTCTAATGTAATTTTTCAGTTTGTTGTAGGTTGGTAAAGCCTAGAATTTTTAATTTAAGCAAAAATAAATAGACTTTGAATAAGATCTCTCTTATAAATGAAGTACTTGACTTCTTGGTATTTTTTTTTTTCTTTTGTCTACTTGGATACCTTTATTATTTGCACCATTTGGTGAATTCTTGTGAATTCTTATCTATGATTTGTATAATACAGAATGTTATTAAATAACCTTCAAGCAAGCAATTACTGCAGTTGAAATGGCAAGGGTATGGGAAGCTGGGTGGCGTTTGGTATTTTCAAGTGATGCATACTTAAATATTGATCTATTGGCCTTTTACTCAGTCTCCATCAAATCTCAGATCTTTTTTTTTTTTTTTTTTTGAGACTGAGTTCTCTGTCACCGAGGCTGGAGTTCAGTGGTGAGATCTTGGCTCACTATAACCTCTGCCTCCTGGGTTCATGAGATTCTCCCAACTCAGCCTCCTGAATAGCTGGAATGCTGGAATTACAGGTGCGTGCCACCACACCAGGCTAATTTTTGTACTTTTAGCAGAGACAGGGTTTCACCATGTTGGCCAGGCTGGTCTCCAACTCTTGACCTCAAGTGACCCACCGCCTTGGCCTCCCAAAGTGCTAAGATTACAGGCGTGAGTCGCCACACCTGGCCTTTCATCAAATTTTGAAAGCTCACTATTAAGACGTTTTTATTGGTTAGAAAAATTAAATCTATGATTCTATCTCTCAAATAAAATTCTGGTGACTTTTCCCTAACTCACCAAAAGTAGATACATATTTCTGCTTCATTGTTTTAAGAAAAAGCCTTAAGATATTTTGAAATAAAATTCTACACACATTGCACGGAACTTGTGGCTATGTAAAACGGCCTTCTCCACTCTGAAAATCTCTCTCTTTTGATCTTTTATCTGTCATCTCCTCCCCACTCCCTTCCTCCCCTTCTCCCTCCCCCCCTACTCCTTACCCAGTCTTGCCACTGCAGAACAAGAGATGGGATGAAAGTTGGAAAATAATAATTTATGGAGAAAGCCTGTGTTCTGTGCTTTATGAAAGTAAATTGTAGAAAATTAATGTTGTGACAAGATGATTCTATTTTGATGAATAAAATCATTGAAAAGCTTTCAAACCCCACTGTTTTCTCTGCTGAGAGAACTTTTTTCCTCTCTATTCTGCATTTGTATTCCTGGCTGTCTTCCCAATTAGTCTCTGCTAAAGAGTGATAATTAGGGTGATAGGATTTTCACCTACCTTATGAACAGTAAAAATACCCATTTTTCCACCACTGAATCTATGTGTATTAATACTTTATGCTTTCAGAAAGAAAATCTCACACTGCTGTGATTCCTGCTTAAAAAAGGAGGTAATCTAATGCCAAAATAAAAGCAATTTTGTGGTAGTTTTATGAGCTCCGGAGAACAATGGCCACATGATGTTCAGTTGCTTGTTTCATGTCTAATGACTGTGTTCAAGTACATCTTAAAGGCTAAATTTGGTTTAAAATGTTTTACATCTTCTCAAATTCCTTAGAACAAGAGAAGTAAATTAAAATTAAATTTGAGCCTTAAATGGATTGCCTGTTTTGCATAGGTAATCTATTCATATGGTTCAAAAATCTGAAAGAGTAATGAGTACATAGTAAGAAATTTCCTTCCTACATCCCCGTCTTCCCAGCTCCTTTTACTCCCCCTTCCTTCCCCATGAAAACTACTGTTACTAGGTTTTTATGTGTCCTTCTAGAGATTTTTATGTATATACAAACCTAAAATAAACATAGATTCTTATTCTCCTACTTTTTACAAAAAATAGCACATTTTATAAATATTTTTCCTCTTGATTTTTTTCTTGCTTAACGTAATAGAGTTATTTCTATATACATACATAGGAACTTTTCTTATTTTTTTATAGCTGCATATCATTTCCTTGCACTGAAATACCATAATATATGCATATTTCACAATTCCCTTATTCATATATATTTGACTAGTTTCCAATCTTTTGATATTATGAACAATACTGCAAAGAATATTATATATGCATAATTTTATACAGTAGGATAATTTCCCAGTATTGGAATTGCTAGGTTAAAGTATAGGTGTTTGAATGTTGATCGGCATTGTCAAATTACCCTCATGTAGGGATTGTGCTTATTTATGCTCTTACCAGGCTTATATGAGATTGTACCCTTTTCCTTAGCCCTATCAATAGAGCATGTTATCAGCCTTTGACATTTTGCCAGTGTGATAAATACAAAATAATACATTAGTAAATTTTTAACCTGTGTTTTTCTTATTATGAGTGAAGTGAAATATATTTTCATATATTTAAGTAATGTTTCTCTTTCTATAAACAATTCATATCTTTTCCTTTTTATGAACATTCACATCTTTTATTGTTAATCTTTTTATTATTTATTTCTATAGGCTTTTAATAAATTGTAGCTTTTCCTGTGATATAAAGTAAAAATTGTTTCATGATTACATCATTTGCATTTGACTCTGGGTATTGTCTTTTTTTTCTATTGTTGTTTGTTATTTTCTGAAGAATTGGTTGAATTTCTCTAGTTTAATATGTTCCTTTCTCTTTGTGGCTTCTGGATTTTTAGCCATAATTAGAAAGGGCTTCCCCATTCCACAATTACAAAGGAAATCTCCTGGAATTTTTTGTACTTTTATATTATCTTTAGTAGCAAATAAATCTCTGATTCCTCTGGAATTGGCTTGTAGTAAGAAGATTATTTTTTCTTTATATGACTTAATTATTGAATGAACTATCTTTTTCCCACTGATGTAAGATACTGCCTTTATTATACACTTCTCTATATTGTGTGATAGTTTTGGATTTTCTATTCAATCTCATTGATCAGTCTGTTTATTTATGTGCTGTTTTAACTTCTAGAATTTCTATACTACCTTTAATAACTGAAATTGCTAAGCTGTTTTCTTATTTAAAAGTTTTTCTGAATGTTCTTATTTTCTTCTTTTTTCTTTATAAACTTCTAGATTGGCTTGTTTTATTCGAACAGCTGGTATTTTAAAAATAGGATTGCATTACAGTTTTAAATTAAAGCAAATTGTTGTTTTTGTCATGCTGAAATTTATTCTCAAAATCATGATATTACTTTTTCAGTTGTGTAATTCCTTTTGTTTCCTCTAATGGTGCTTTAAATCATACAAATCTTCCACGTTTCTTATCAACTTTAACTCTTGGTATTCTATGTTTTTCATCACTATTGTTAGTGAGTTCTATATGTTGATTTTGAATTCTACTATTTTACTCATCCTTTATTGCTTGTAGTTGTTTATCAGTTAATTATCTTCTATTTTCCAGGTATATAATCATAGCTTCTCTAGTAAATAATTCCTTTGTTTTTCTCTTTCCAAATTTGCATAGATCTAATTTGGTTGTGACTTGTCTAATTGCTTTGGATTTTACCTAGGGATCAGCTTTAAATATTGTCAGTGATCATCTTTTTCTTGTTTCTCACTTCTGGGATTCTAAAATTTTGTCATGAGGCATGATAATGGTTTTTGGTCTGAGTTAGACATATTTTACTATGTTAATGAAGTATCCATCTGTACAGTCCTAGAGTTGTAGCTGGACATGTGAACACCTCCTCAAGACATGCATTTCTCAGCCCAGCTTGCATTTAAGCATGACCTTGTGATTCATGTGTGCTCATGTTCTTGCCATTGTAATGTAAGTGAAAGTGATACATGTCAATTCTTCCACATCCTTTCGTTTCCCTTCTTGCTGGCAGAAAACCGGAAGTGCTAGCAACCCAGCCTCAACTATGTAGAGGACAACAAGGCCCACAGGGATGGCAAACTACAAGATGGAACGAACCTGGGTCTCAGAATCACTTTGTGGAACAGACTGCTACTCTGGAACACCAACTTCCGATTATTGCTTGAGAAAGAAAAAGAAACATAATTGTTTTTAAAGTCATTTTATTGTTGAGTCTCTTGTTACTCTTAGCCCTTTATTACCATGAATCCACACTTACAGTTGACCCTTGAACAGTGGGGTTGGAGGGTTAGGGGCATTGATCCCCAGTGTAGTAGAAAATCTGCATATAACTTTGACTCACCAAAAACTTACCTACTAATAGTCTACTGTTGGCTGGAAGCCTTACTGATAACCTAAATAGCCAATCAACACATATATTTCATGTATTCATGACACATGTTTTTCTTAATTTTTTCTGTATGTCTAGTCTGCACAGCAAGTCTCCAAACAAATTTTCTGTATATTTATTTTTAAAAATCTGCATATAAGTGGATTTTTAGAGTTCAGACCTATGTTGTTCAAGGTTCAACTGTAGCCCTTTCTTTTTTAGGTGATTTTTTGTTTTTAATAAAGTAACTTGTTCTTTTTTTTTTTTTTTTTTTTTTTTTTTGTCAAAGGCCATTTTTGTCTATGGAAAGCATCATGTGCTATGTATTTCTAGATATATGAATATAAGTTATTTTAATAGTTTTACAATATTTGACCATTCTTGCTTTCCCCAGAATAGGTCACATTTCATATAACGAATTATTTGTTCAAGTGCTTCTGGGAGTTTTTCATTGATATTCATACCTAAGCTTTGTCAGGTATTTTTGTTTTGTGCAACCTTTACAAAGTTTTGATATTAGTGTTACTCTTTTTTGTAAAGGGAAGAAGAGGTTTTCTTATTTTTTCTAACGCAGCTATTGTGAACACTGGAACTCGCTGTTCTTTAAAAATGCGATAGTATTTTCCTAGAAAACTTGCAAGGCCTAGAGATTTTGGAGTATTCATAATTGGCACATTTCTGTAATTCATTTGTTGAAATTAGATTATTTAATTTTTTTATATCTTCTGGGATCAGTTTTGGTGAATTATATATTACTAGAAAATTACATATCTCATACAGATTAACTTTATTTTGGTATAGAGTTGAATAAAATGGTCTCTTTTGGTTCTTTTATTTTTCTTTGTTTTTGTGGGTTTTAAACTTCTTATTTTCATTTTTGTAGTTTGTTCATATTTCCTTGAATAGGTTAGCTCTGCTTCATACATTAAATGTTTTCTTAAAAATAATTTCAAAAATGTATTTATTCTATTACTTTTTCATAACTCCATAACTACTGTTTTCTCCTTTTCCATTGATTCTTTTTGTTCTTTACTATAAATTTCATTCAGAAGCTCAGTTCCTTCTTTTCATTATTCTTTTAAATTCTTTAAATAAAAATTAAATGCTATGAGTTTTCCTTTGAGCAATTATTTAGCTACAGCTCATGAATTCAAGTATGATGTTTCTATTAATATTATATACTCACATATATCAGTTTGTATAACTCTTTGAGGAGGAAATTGTTTTAGAGGGGTTTTTTAAATTTCTGTGTGAGGAAGTTTTCTTTTTCTCCAGTTTCATCAATTTCTGTATTTAGTGTATTATGTTACCAGTGTATTTTCTCCATTATTTCTAGAATTTGCCTGTTTCTGAAAATTTTTTATGGCTTTGTATGTTATCAATTTTATAAATATTCCGTATATTCACAAATATGGATCATTGAAAAGAAAACAGGTCTTTTCTATTTCTAATATAAAGTATTTTTGGTATATCCAACATCCGTAACCTGTTAATGATGCTACTCTGTTCTCATAGCTTCAGAGAAGAGAATTATACTCCTATCACTAGTGTGTTTCTGTCTTTTATTTCCTGTAACTTCTGGTTTGTGAATATTTTGCTATGTTATAGTTATTCGTAACAATTTTTTGTGAATTACTGCCTCTTGAGTTACACAGTTTTGTTTTTTGCATCATTTTGGGCCTAAATTCTTCCTTGTCTAATATGAAGATCAAGACCATCTACTTAGATTCTCTTCCATTTTTCCAGTATATCTCTGTCCACATTTTAATATTAATTATTGTGAATCAGTTTGTTCTAGGTATTCTTTTAAACAGTATTGAGTTTGGTTTTACTTTCTCACTCAATCTAAATATCTTTGATTTTAACAAGTCAATTTAATCTTTTGATATTGATATAGTTGATATATTTGTTTTGAGTGCTGCCATATGTTACATTTTTTGCTTTCATGTTTGCTTTATATTCTCTAGTAGTCTTTCATTATATTGTCTGTGTAATTCCCTTTAAGCATATTTCTGATGTTTATGAAGGTTACATATTTATTCTATTGCCTATCTTTATAATTTTGCTTTTATATTATACTCTTAGATCTCTTTTTATTATACCAACTTTCTATGAAGCACAGTGATACATAAAAATACCTTCATCTTCTCCCTTTTATTCTTTCTTTCTCTACCACCCAGCAATAGCCAATAAAATGGTCTTAGTTTTTAACATTTTGTAAAATAAGTTTGTATTTCTATCAATTTTTTAATTTACTTTAATGCTATTACTTGATTTCCAGGAATTTTAGTAAGATAATCAACAAACTGTTCCAACTGCCTGATTTCTTTTCCCCTCCTTCCTAAATTTTTAAATTGTACCAGTTCTACTTGTCAGAGCACATAATATTCACATTCGTTTTTTGGTCATCTCAACCCTAAAGTCTTTTTTTTTAAATCATTTCCTTGGTCATATTTATTTGGCCGAAGACCACCTACTATTGTTGTCAAGAAAGATTAATTCATTTTTGTATGTAAAAGCTGTTTGTTGCCTTTATTCCTAAAGGACAACTTGACTCAAACTTTCTTTTCCTGAGGACTTTGTAGATGGTGCTGTTAATACATGTTTTATAGTGTTAAATGCAACTGTAGATAAATTTGATTTTCACCCTTATAAATAATTTGCTCTTTTTGCTGGGCTGTCTTAGGTATTCTTTCTTTATCATTTAAAGTTCAATAATTGTCTGGGTTGTCTATACTGGGATAGTTTTTCCTTGCCTCCAGTGTACCTTTAAATATGTATAGTATGCTTTTATTTCAAAGAATTTTGGAGAGCTTATATCTTTAAATTGTCTTTATGTCCCTATGTTTTTCTTTTTTAAGTATTCTGTCTTAGTCTGTTTGAGCTGCTGTGATAAATTATCATAAATTAAGTGGCTTATGAACAACAGAAATTTATTTCTTACAGTTTTGGAGGATCAAGGCACTGGCAGATTCTGTGTCTGGTGAAGGCCTGCTTCCTTGTTCATAGATTCTGTCTTTTCACTATATCCTCTTGTAATGGAAGGAGCAAGGAAACTTTCAGGTTCCCTTTTAATGAGGGCAGTAGTTCCATTCATAAAGGCTCTGCCCATATTACCTAATCGCCTTCCAAGGCCCCATCTTCTAATAACATCACCTTGGATGTTAGGATTTAACATATGAATTTTGGAGAGAAATAAATGTTCAGTCTGCAACATACTCCAATTACATTTGTTGTATCTACTTTGCCTGTCTTCTATATCTGCCAGTCATCTAGTCTCTCATTCTTTCATACTTTTCAAGTCTTTATTTATTTTCGTTAAAATTTGTCCTCCTTTTTTATTAGCCTTTATGTTCCTTATTCTATTTTCTGCAGATTTTTTATTATTTCTGCTGTTTCACCCTATTTATTTCTTGAGCTCTGACAGCTTATGTTTGAGCACTTCTTGTTGATTTCCTGTTTCTTCTTCATGATCTTCGTTTTAAAGGCAGTTGCTTCATTTATTTTGTAAAACTAATGACTAAGTTTTAGTTAGACTTTTAATTCTGTCATTGAAGAAATTCTTGTGCTCTTTGTCTGTTGGCAAGTTTTACTGCTCTTTCTCCAATGTTTTTCTTACAGTAACCTTGTATCAATGCTGTTCTATCTCCTTTGCTAATACTCATTACTGAATGAATTATATCTTCATGCCTTAGCTATATTAGTAGAGGTGTTTGTGAGGTGGGAAGATTCAGGCAGCCTTTTAAACTTCACACCTTAAAGGTGCTTTCATTAGGTGCTTCCACAGAGACATACTTGCTGCTAATATGGCTCCTTTGTTCAGTTGTTCAGTCTGTTTATTATCTATCAATCAGTCAATCGTTCATCTGTCTATCTGTCCATCCATCCATCTTTCTTTCTTTTCTGCTTCTCTAAACTGTATTCAGGAGTCTTCAACAGCCATCCCTACTCACTGCCGTACTACTTCTAATTTTTACACATGACGAGGTGTTGCATGTTAGTATCTTCTACTGCTGCTATAATTTCTTTTCCGCGGTGGCATGTTTTTGTTGGTATTTTCTGGGAACTGTCACTGGTAAGCTACTTAACCTCAATCTTCATTTTATCTTTATTTTTTTTTGCTTCTAGCAGACCTCTGCCCTATTGACAGGATAGTATAGTATACCAAAAATAAAGTTTTGGCATTTCAGGGTGCCACACATGTTGAGAAAATATTTTTGGCAGTATCTTTGGAAACCTGCCCTTGAATAACTACTCTCTATTTCTTTATAATGGCTTTTTTGTAAGGTTTATGTACAGTATCAGTTGCTTTTGAGAGCCTCTACATGGTGGGAAGTATGAACATTATATCTGTTGTAAGTTTTATGACTAATGAGTTTATTTTTTCTCATTTTTTCTTTTCTTTGTTGCTTTTGTATAATACCCAGCAAGGGGAGGTTTCTTTTTTCTGATGACTTGTTCACACAGGAATATGAAAACTGACATTTTGGGGTTGATTTCGTTTATTTTATTAGGATTTTTTTTTTTTTATTGGTGGCCATGTATGTAGTTCGAAATGAAGTGTGTATTTTTAGGGTATAAAATTACCCAGGGTTTACAAAGGCATGATGGGTAAAGCATGTTTACTTTTTGACTCCATTTTTCCTTTTGAATGCTGATGATGTTGTCTTGTTTTCATTTTTGGTAAATTTTCCATATTAATGGACTGCTTTGTTACTTTGTGATCATGAAGTGCTTGAATTTAGAGTTCTGTGTGAGAAAAGTGATCCTTGCTGTGCTGTTATGACTAAGCATATTGTGTACCACAGTTAGGAAGTAAAAAGCACTTTGCATCCTGAGATAATGATCTATATGGATCTGTCTATACATCTATCAATTCATCTATCTGTCTGTCTTTCTATCTATCTATTTATCTATATATCTATCTATCAGTCATCACCTTATCTGGCACTATTCCGTCAAATTAAGGAAGGCTTAAGCTCCTTCTTATAAGTTGGTAACTCTCATTGAAATAATTCATTCCCTGAATTTTGCAAAACTAACATCTATAAATTTGTGATGACACTTGAAGATAAGATTTAAAAACAAAGAAACTGTTCTATCATGAATAGACTTACTGTAACTTTGGTAGCCTTGTGTTTTTTTTTTTTTTCCTTGAAATATCCAAAATATGTGATATGTCCATTTGTCAGTGATTCTTGCAAATATTTAAATTTTATAAATAAGAATACCTTTTAAAGAATATTTTTATCTCTGCATTTTTTCTTTTATTTACCATGGAAACAGTACCCAGCGTTATTGCTATTTTTATAAAAAGGTGAATATGTAATTAAGAAGATCTACTTAATCTAAAGTTTATAATTAGGGTCATGATAAAGTCTTGAATTGTGAATATTTATTGTATTTATTGAATATAAAAATTATAGAATAAAGCCTGTAAAATATAATATTAGTTGTGGAAGCAAGGTAATATTTCTTTGACAAAAAGGTGCATGTACAGAGATTTAGGTCAGAGATTGACTAATGCTAAAAAACGAAGAAAAAATGAATCAATCTAATTGAGACAAGTGATCCATGATTAGGTTAAGAGAAAATCTAGCTGTTCAATTCAGAGTTCACTTGAATGCATGGGCTGCTGTCAAGTTTTTAATAAAAGTACAGAGGAGCTTCCTAACAGAGGTGTGAATAATGAAAAGTTTATATAAGTCTCTGAAACAATTTTAATATAATTGAATCAAGGAAATAATTAAAGTATATAATAGGCTTCTATTTAAATTTGTTCTTAACAGTGCAATTTCTTATTTAACTTCTGTATTATGAATTTAATTATTTTTGTCAAGATTAAAAAAAATCATTATTATAACCAGTTGGCACCATAATTACTTTTAGGGATGGAACTGTGGTTGGCCGGGGCGCGGGGGTTGGGGGAAATAAAACTTGATAAGTCACTTGGGATCAAAAGTGAGGGACTTTGATGATAGAGCCTCTGTAGCAGGGTAAATTATTCTACATGAGAAAATGGGAAGTATTTATTTTAAACTACTATAAGGGTTGGGATTGGAGGCTCAGGGCAATCTTGTTGATATCGACAGGCAGGGAGGTTTTACCTGACATATGAGTTACTGTTTTATGAAAATATAGTTGAAAGTCATATATGTTTAGAATTTTAAATATATAATTTTAAGACAGTGGTTTTAATTTTTTAAGAAAACATGTAATTTTTTCCCCAAAGCTAGTGAAAGTTTGTGTCCTGATAGCAATAGCATAAATGAAATCTACAGGTATAATACTTTCCGTTAGATTTTCATAACCTGACAGATAATTTAAAAAATACCCAATATGTAATGATAGAGAGAGAAGCTGTATTAAGTCTGTATTTTCAGGAGAGATTGTCCTCAGATGCATTTACCAGTGTCAGACACCTACTTTATAGAAACACCCACCAATTTCCTTGCGTTTTTGTTATTATTGGTTTTTTGTTGCTTTTTTTTTTTTTTTGGACAGTTTGCTCTGTCACCAGGCTGGAGTGTAGCGGTGCGATCTTGGCTCACTGCAACCTCCGCCTCCCAGGTTCAAGTGATTCTCCTGCCTCAGCCTCCTGAGTAGCTGGGACTATAGGCGTGTGCCACCACGCCCAGCTAATTTTTGTACTTTTAGTAGAGACGGGACTTCACCATGTTGGCCAGGGTGATCTCTATCTCTGGACCTTGTGACCCACCTGCCTCAGCCTCCCAAAGTGCTGGGATTACAGGCATGGGCCACTATGCCTGGCCTATTGCTTGGTTTTTATATTTTGTCGAGTTCCTAGGGAATATTATTTTGTGTTTCCTTTTTACTCGCAAGATGCTGACCAAGTCATGTTCATAAATCACATATGTGGATATGTACAGTGCTTTCATTTGCCTTCTATCTTGAGCATGGCAAAACATGGTCATTTTCCTTCAGAAGTGCAACCTGACTTTATGTTAACTAGGCATCGACAATATGTGCTTAATAGCAATTATCTTATTTCTAAGGCTCTCACAGTTGGCTTGGCACATTGCCTCAGTGCTCTTCAAACATCAGAGAAGGATGACATAAACAATAAGATTTATACTATAAAATTAGCCTCCACTTACAAATTATTTTATCAGCCAATTCTTATTAGCATATGTTACCTTTTATTAAAGTAAATATAATGTCCCTCAGCTCTAGCTTTTTTTCTGTATATTTTTATGTACATTTAGTTAGTTTCATTGAAATATTTAGAAGACTACTATCTAAATACTGTTGAAATTTTTAAGAAGCATAATCTGTAGGGTAAAGTCTTGAAGAGTGGCAATTTTAGTCAAACAGTAACACTATCAGGTAAAGATTGTAACTCGCATTCAATTCTATAATTTAAAATAAGTTATGCCTGATATGTATTCAGAAAATATCGGAGCTAGAACATTTAGTTTAGTCTCTGTTTCATGGTTTAAAGAAAATAAAGCTTAAAACAGTGAAAATACTTGTTCAAGGTAATAC
This sequence comes from Sapajus apella, assembly GCF_009761245.1. NCBI lineage: Eukaryota > Metazoa > Chordata > Mammalia > Primates > Cebidae > Sapajus > Sapajus apella. The sequence continues at coordinate 11,706,678 of NW_022436961.1, read as the reverse complement.
TGATCGTTCATGGCTGAACTGGTAATAAAAGTTACAACTAACTTTTTCATCTTTGCTTTCTTTTCTTTCTGTTCTGTCATTTTAAGTTTCTTAATGGAAAAGATCGGAGGAAAGTAAGTATTGATGATGGATAGAGCAGATATAGGTTTGTTGCAGGGTGTGGTGGCTCATGCCTGTAATCCTAGCACTTTGGGAGCTGAGGCAGGTAGATCACTTGAGGTCAGAAGTTTGAGACAAGCCTGGCCAATATGGTGAAACCCTGTCTCTACTAAAAATACAAAAATTAGCTGGGTGTTGTGATACATGCCTGTAATCCCTGCTACTCAGGAAGCTGAGCCAGGAGAATCACTTGAACCCAGGAGGTGGTGGCTGCAGTGAGCCGAGATCATACCACTGCACTCCAGCGTGGGTGACAGAGTGTGACTCCATCTCAAAAAAAGAAAAAAAAGTGATTGTGTTAACATGGGGTCCTGGGTGAGAAGAGAAAATTAATTTATAGGAGGACATGTAGGAAGGGCATTGGCGCTCACTGTCTACCATGTTGAATTGTCCCTGCTCCAATCTTACAAAGTGGGACATGCATTGAGCTTCTTGGGCACATTTGCTTCCCTAAGAGCAGGCTGTATCATCCAATGCCATTTGCACAGAACTCATGGCTTTATATTTACTGCCCTGGAGGAGGTGATTTATAATATTTTATCATTTAAAACAGTAAATTTGATTTTTAGTGATGTTTTCCTATTTTAATACTCCCTCCAATGTGCTGTAACCTGGCTGAATCAAAAGTGGCATTTTCGTGGTTATTGTTGGTGATGATACTTTTTATGGCAATCTTTGAGACACCTGGGAGTATCCCAAGTTCTTGAAAAATCATGGTTGGGAATTACCACTCTGGAAACAGATTGCCATGGTTACTGTGTTTAATGCTGTAATTAATGTGTCTTCAAGCCTTGTATGTATGTATGTGTAGATGTAGACATCATTTTATAGTCTAGTTTGGTTAGCGTGTTTGATCTTTTTCTGTCAGTCAGAGATGTATGTCTTGACTGTCTTGTAAAAAACAAGATTGTTCTCATTTTTTAATCTAATGGATACTTGTTGCTGAGGATCATTTTTTTTAAGGAGTGAAATACCCAGAAAATTAAAGTGGTCTAGCAGAGAACTGCTAGTTCTACATATTTTTTTTGTCTGAAGTTGTGTTCAAATTTACTTACTTTCATCATTTAGTATTAAAAGAACAGTGTATAGATTATAAATAAGAATTCTACATCCTCTGTCTTTACTTAAGTACCTACTTCGAATAACAGGTGCGACTAGCCTCAGTAGCTAGATGTGCTATGTGGAATGTGGATTCATTCACATCAAGCATGCTTCTTATAGGAATCCTTTAATGTACTCATTCACCCAGAGCAGTCAAAGGCCTAAGCTGCTTTGTACTTTACAGCAGGGAACAGTCACTCCCATAAATACTGTGTACTCCCAAGTAAATCCAGAATGTTTGCAGCAGGATTTGTGTACTGTCCTGAACTCTCTGTTTTCTGTGATAAAGTCTTTGTACACAATTGTTTGATTGTTTCTAATCTCTTGATGCTCACAAATAATGCCACTGGAGAAATAAACCTAAGACATCCAACTGGAACACTTTATGTAGAGAAATATAACATTTCAACAACAGAAGCCTTTCTTGTTGAGGTGGTGTACATTCGGAATGCTCTGGAATGATTACCTGACATAAGATAAAGAGCCAATGAGAAAGAGCAATAACAAAAATACCTCTAATAAGGAAAAACATTTATACAATGAGTTTTTTCTTAGATACATATGTGATGATTGAGAGCATTTGTTTATATTGTAGGTTATTGTCACATCTGATAGTAAATTTAGAAAACACTAGTTTTACTGTAAAAGATGTTACATGTGTGTATGTGTTTATATGTGTATGTGTATGTATACATATATTATTTGGATATTCCAATCAGTGGTACTTACTGCCCTTGGTTAATTAATGCATAATTATCTTGAGAAAATGATTATGTGTATCGTTGTGATCTGGCTGAAATATCTCTCTAATTGATCACCTGGTTTTGATTCATTTCCCCTGGTAATCTGGTAGGTGGCCATTTCTTTTCTTTCTAGTCTGTGTTCCCTTCTAAAGATGAAACTTGGTCAAACATATCTATTTATGGTGACTGTCTTTAGGATAGTTTCAGATATACCTTCTTCCTTTAATAATCTCATTTGGTTAATATGTTAGGTCCTTTCCTATCAGCCAGAGAAATAAAAATGCCTTCAGTGTCTTAAAAAAAAATTGTTTATATGTTTTAATAAAATGGTCATTTTAAGGGGAGAAATGCTCAGAAAATTAAACTGAGTATAGCAGGTAACTGCTAATTCTATATTTCTTTCCTGAAATTGTGTTTTCATTTGTTCTTTTGAAAACCATTTAGAAGATGCATGGCACCCAAAGAATTTCTCAAGTTTGTGGAAAAGAAATAATAATTAAGTCCCAAAGTTAGGGGTAAGAGAGAATGGAATTTTATTGGTCAGTTCTGATATCTTAGAACACCTAACTAATATGGATCTTTGAAAGCATAAAATTGCTGCAGTTACTTTAGAAAGGTCATATTTAGAAGGCTACACTATTTTTTCCCCATTTTAAAGGTAAATTGGGGTTTCTTTTAAGTAAGTATTGAGGTAAATGATGGCACACCTTTTTCTGGGGCATAAATGCTTGGGGATGAGCCATAGTCATGAGTGATGTGTGTCAAGATAAGAAGAAATAGAAGTTTATCTGCAGAGACTACCATATGATGTATGTATAAATTTCCAGTCTCTGGGATTATGATTTTTTTTTTAGTGAAGACAAATGTTTTTTGTTAGTTAGATCCTGATTTTTGGCATGATTTAGTAGGAGAAAGAAGGTTTTAGTTTAGACATAGCTTTCCTTGCATCTTGTGCAAAATTGTCAGTTGTAGGGAGGATAAACACTGCACTCCAGAAAGGCCTTCTGGAATGTCCTTGTTTCTGTGTGAGTGTGATGGAAAAAAAGAACTTTTTAAAACAAAAATGTTTAATGAAAGATTAACATTTCCAGGTTATTTCTCCCGGATTTTTCTTTAACACTTGTTTGTATCTCTATGATAGCATGTATGAAAATGTATTTTAATGATTTAATTATCTCCCCATATTAGATGTTCTTACTATCTTTATCATATGCCCTTTTTATTTTTCTATTCTTGGTGATAGGTGGAGTCACTGATACATTGCAGGTATATAATATAGATTTTTTAGTGGATGTGTATGATTGCCCTTTTGCAAGCCTTTTTTTTTTTTTTTTCAACTTTTAAGTTCCTGAGTACATATGTAGGATGTGCAAGTTTGTTACATAGGTAAACATGTGTCATGGTGGATTGCTGCACAGATCAACCCATCACCTAGGTATTAAGCCCAGCATCTATTAGCTTTTCTTCCTGATGCTCTCCCTCCTCCCACCCTACAGTGTGTGTTGTTTCGACAGCCCCAGTATGTGTTGTTCCCACCATGTGTCTGTGTGTCCTCATCATTCAGCTCCTACTTATAAATGAGAACATGCAGTATTTGGTTTTCTATTCCTGCATTAGGCAAACCATTAAAAAAAAAAAAAGAAAAAAGGAAGCAAGACATGCTCTGAAAATGGCCTTGGACATAATTCAAGAAATGAAAGAAAGGCAGAGTTCAAGGAAGAAAGAAATGATGCAGAGTTTATGAAAGTTAGATGCTAAGATGACAGCTGAGGATGCTTCTTTTCTCCTCAGCCTTCTTTAGCCAGGTGCTTACTTGACAATTTGTAAATTAAATTATTCCTTGAATAATACTTTGCCCAGGAGTAAAGGAATGCTTCATGGATAGAGAGAAACAATACCTGGAGCTAATTTTTGTGGATAAATATGTTTATTTTGATGCTTGAAGCTAGGATGCAGAACTGATAGAAGCCAGGGGGTTTTCTCTGCTCCACCAAATAAATCACATATGACTAGAAATTGCAACCAGACAGCAATCTGTGAAGCAAGCGATAGGAGCTCCACCGTCTGGTGCCTGCTGTGGATGTCTGGCACCCAATGGTACCAGATTTGGTGTAAGTGGGGCTTCTGTTTAGGAAACTTTGCCAATTTTTTTTTTCTTCAAAAGTGGATTCTGGCTTTGTTTCTGCATTCTTGTATGGGAATAAAAAAATCTGATAATTGCAATTGTGTTTATTATGCCCAAAATGTTAGATCCAGGTTATTCTTTCCATAGGATATTGTAATCCTGTGTGGGTACATTTGCTGCTGCTTTTGACACAGTAAAGTTGTGTTAATGTTTTTCAACTTGCTAGCTTTTAGAACTAAGGTCGGCATAATTCCTAATTTATCCATGCTCCCCCTTATACATACATTTAAGTAGTCAAATCTTGGGAGTTTCTATAGAATATTTAGAAAACTTATCACCTTTGGTCTCTTTTATCCTGAGAAATGTTTTCACGTTTGAGAGCATCACTTCTTATCAAATAATTCTGTTCTCTTGACCCTCTCCCTCTGATAAATTTCACATCTTTCTTCGCAGGAATAAAGAAAGAAACAAAAGCTATATTATGGCTTTCTTTACTCCTCTTCATTCTGGTTTGAACATTTGAAGCAAACATTGAATTTTTTATTCTTTTTTCTTACTTCTGCCAAAACCTGTGATGCTGTTTGTTCTGGTGGGGCATATATGAAATGCATGTTGCAGTTCCATCTCTCTTGACCTTTTCTGTGTTTGCTGTATAATATTCCATCCCTTCAGTTGTCCAAGAAGTTGTACTGGATTTCTACTTGCTCACCTTCTATTTCTCACTAAATATTCCTTGTTGCATCATGATCCCTCTCACCAGGGTTCCTCCTGCTTGAACTCACAGGTTACTATCTACATTGCTGCAATAGACTCCTAAATTTTCCATCTGTCTCAGGATCCTGCCTCTTCACTCACTCTTGTATCTTTCCAAACTTTCCTTTACATCTTTCTTAATGTCAAACCTGATTAGTCATTCTCCTGCCTAAAATCTTCCACCGAGTTCTTAGAGCTTTCAGGTTGAAGTTCAAGCTGATTGGTATGACATACAAGGCTCTTAGCTCCTGGTAGTCTCAGCTCTGGCTACTTCCCTAAAACACTGCATACTCAGACCAGGTCTGACTAGTTTTAGTTTCCTATATCATGGTACACCACTGTGATTTCCTGTGTGCACTTACTTTATTCCCAGGTCTCTCTATCCTCCTCTTCTGTACGTACCTAATTTCTTTCTGGCTCTTTGAGGCTGTGCATCAGTGTCATGTCCCCAGTGTCTAATATGGATGTCTTTCATCTGTTCTCCCATAGGCTTGGATGCATCTCCATTGTATCATATTTTACTAGTATTATTATTCGTTGTCCTTCCACAGTGGCATAGAGTCCCCAGGGTCTGTCATAGTAATGTTTGCAAATGTCTACTATGAGTAATTGAGTAAATGAATCTAATAATTTTTTATTGCTCTTAAGTACTCTCTATTTTAATTCACTGACTATCAAGCCTTGGTCTCTTTGAATTATGCTTATATCTAAATGTCGATAATAGCATCAGATTTAATCAATTGTAGCCTTATATATTGACTCTCAAACATTACCAAGATTGTTACTGTTGACTCTATATTCAGACAAATAACCAGACACATAGAATAAAAGATTTAACCCATAATCTACATGACCTAATGAAAAGAGCTTAGACAAGAACCAAGAAACAATAGGCTCAAATGTCAGATGCCTTTGCCATATTACCCCATTTCTTTTTTTATGGTTGGTTAAAAATGCTAACTTTTGAAAGGTTAATGTGGTGCTGCTAAGGCCTCTCTAGGGTGATTGATCAGTTTAAATGTAAACTATTTTGGTGACTATGATACATAAAGTCATATCATTGAAAAAAATTGACAATAGCATCATTAAAAATAATATTGATATATGAAAATATTCACAATTGAGAAGTCTTATATGATGACCTTTGAGATTATACATTTTGCTCTTGAGGCACAACTCATCTTGGTAAAACTGCTCAAGAACTTCAATAAGAAATAAAGAGATAGTTTGTATTTTAAGCTACTGAGTGAGATTTCTTGCTGGGATCTATCGCTATGAAAAGTGATTATGGGTTTAGAGTGCCTTTCTTATTATTTTGGGTTTTGAGGGACTACAGTTTATCTTGTTGGTCTATGTTAACTAAGGGTAGGTGAAGAGGACAGAGGACACCCAGCAAGGGTTCAGGTATGATCTATCTCAAGTGAGCAGGGTAAGAAAAGCCCTGGGTACCAAGAGGACGTTTGTTATGGATATGTAGAACTTTCAAAAACAAGAAACATTATTTCTACTTTTCATGTGGTTCCTCTCACTTTTAAAATTCTTTTTCTTTTCCTTTTAGAGATGGAGTCTTGCTGTGTTGCCCAGGATGGAGTATAGTGGTTATTCACAGGCATCATCATTACACACTGCAGCCTCCCAACTCCTGGCTCAAGTTATCCTCCCATCTCAGTCTTAAATAACTGGGACTATAGGTGTGTGCTGTGGTGCCTGGCATAGCATCTTCTTTAGCTGTAATAGACCTGCTTATCATGCATGAAATGACCTGCAAACACAAAGTACTCTATTATCATTATCTCTTTGGAGTACTATGTCTTTAAATGTATTTTCTTACTGTCACTAACTACCTAGGCTGTAGGTCTTATCTCTAATTTAGAAATTAAGAAAGTGAGACTTATTTGGATTGAGTGAGCATTCAAAGTATATTTAGAAGTGGAGATAATTTTAAAATTTTACATGGCTTCTAGAGGTCATGTAGTCTCTTTTGTCATATAGTGGAGAAAAGAGACCTAGAGAGGTTCAAGATTTCCCTAAACTTACATAGTTACTGGCCAAGCAGGAGCTAAATGTCATTCTTCCTGGATTTTAGTATTTGCTTGCTCACTATAGTAGAACATTTTCTTCTCCTGGCATTTGTAAACACTTAATAACAGTAAATTGATAATGATTGTATATATTATATAATTAGGTAATATTAGCCAGGCATGGTAGTTCATGCCTGTCATATCAGCTTCATATATTATAAGAAAAGTACAAACTGTGTAGCTACTCAAGTGCAAAATGTAGAGAGAAAACTTAGAGAAAACACGAAACTTTCTCCTTGACTAATGTCTTCAGGCTGGGGATACGATGAACAATGATATATTCAGAAAGAATGAACAAAATTGCTGTAGTGACTTGATTTCAGAAGAGTTTGACCCTGTCAGAATGATCTATTGTATTTGCACGAGAAATATTAAGGAGTCCAAGGGAACGATGATGTGTCCAATGTTCTTTTCCACTGCATTGGAGCACCTGAGGAGCTGAAGAGAGAAACTTGTGTTTCTTCTTTGAGTGGCAAATGTGTTAGTTAATATCATTAGGCAGAACATGCTTTCCAAGAGTTTAGTTTGGTCCTTCACAAACTAAAATACTCTGAAGCACTTGATTTTATGCAAATTACGTTTGGTTGTTGTATTGAGAAAATGAAAGGATGCCAACATTTTTTTTTCTTTTTTTTTTTTTTTTTTTTACAAACCAAATACTAATTAGCATTCCTAAAGATTATGCCACTTATTTGTAAGAGAAGCTCTGTGACAAAATGAAAGAATATGAGTAAATGCTTCATACTGGCTATATGACCTTGGAATGCCATTTTCTTTTTTTTTTTCCTGTAGAATTTGTTTAATACCCTCCACTTTGTTGGATTAAATGAGATGCATATAAAACAACCTTGTAAATTATAGCCTTCTAGGTCAGAGGTTGGAAATATTTTCTGTAAAAGGCAAGAGAGAAGTATTTTATGCTTTTGTGAACCATAGGTCTCTGTTGCATCTACTCAGCTCTGCTATTGTAGTGTAAAAGCATCCATAGATAGTACATAAACAAATGAGGTCTGCTGTGTTCCAATAAAACTTTATTTATAGACACAGAAATTTGAATTTCCTGTAATTTTCACCTATCATAAAATGTTTTTTTCTCTTGAAATTTTTTAACCATTTCAAAATATAAAAAATAACTCAGCCCACAGGCTGTATATAAGATCTTGGGCCATAAGATCTTTGGCCCCAAATCTGCAACTTGCTAGCATTTCTCCAGGTGATTGCCTCGCTATGAAATGTTTCCAAATTTAGAGGGATTAGGATGTGACGGTGGTGTTGGGATTGCATTTACTAAGCCATCTAGATGATTGACTCCAGGTTCTCCCTTTGATACTGGGAACATGCCTTGGCATATATTCCCAGCTAATGTGAGAGAAAACTCATCGTTGGAGGAATAATTTTCTATTTTTTTTTTTGTTCTGGGAGTTGGGTAGAATATCTAAGGCAGTGGAAGGAGGATACTGCGCCACACAACTCATAGAGCTGAAATGATATAGATAAGCGGTGTCAGCATTTCTGTGCAAAAACAAATGTTTCAAAGTTTTGAGGTCTCAGCACTTTTCCAGGCACAGAATTCTGGATCTTGGCACATGGACTCCTAGTTTCAATAGAAAATGCTCACCTTTCTTTTTGCTTGTTTTATTCCAGAGCCAATCTCTTTATATTAAAGAAAGCAACTGAAAATGGAAAACTCATTGAGCTTAAAGCAGCCAAGGAAAAAATATGTGCTCATTTGAAGTTTTTTCTTTTGCAACTGTTTGCCAAATAGGTTTATTTTTAAAGAATTTTCACAATTTACAAATGTTTGCCTTAGGACTTTGTGTAATGGCTTTGGTTTTATACAGCTATTACAGTTAGGATGAAGAGATTTTCTTCACAGAGATGGTTTTGGAAAATGTCTCATCACACAAGTGGTAAGTGTAGTTGCTGTAATTTTATTGAAGAAAAGAAATTACTAATAGGAGTCACAAAATTGTGAAATTGATCATTCCTATTTTTATTGCTTTTATTTTAAACATAATAGTGACAGTCTGAAACAAGGTTTGGAGATTGCTACGTATTTAAATAGCTAATGCAACATCCCTCATTATCTGTACCTAACTTAAAATCCTTTTCCAAGGATTTTAGTGGATTATGTACCTATTAAAAAAAGGGGGAAAAAGAGAAAAAGAACAGTCTGATTGGTACAAATTTACAAATTACAGCTTCAGCTTTTTAATATTAATTGATATCTGTGTACATAAATATAACAAAGTTTTAATATTGAAAATTAGATGAGAGATACTAAAAGAAACAATTTCCTGAGAAGTATTAGGTTAGAATGTACAGATGTAAAAAAATATGTCAACAACCTGGCAGCAAGTAGTCTTGAGACCTTGAAATTCACTGGGAGCAGAATTATCTGCTCTTTTAACAGTAATAAAACCTTTCTAAGGCAAAGTTTTGGCATGTAACTTAAGAAACTTAAAAAGTTTCTCATGTTTTAAGCCATTTTGATTTTATTAGATCTAGAATGAGGTCTGAGAATGTATATTTTTAGAAAGCTCCATTGGTCACTTGGGTCAAGTTTTGCAATACAGAATTTGAGGCAGATAATATTATGGAGGAGGCAGGAGATTTATTGGGGAGTGCTAGAAGGACTAATATCAGTGGGGGAGTGAAAAATGCATGTCTAGAGAGAAGGAAAAGATGAACTGCAGAGCAGCTGCACTAGAGTTGCATCTGATCCTAAGGAGCCTTGGAACTGGCATTCCAGACCCTGGAGAGTTGTCCTGGAATGAGGTAAGGAGAAGGAGTTTGTAGCCTTGCATTCGTCAGTCGTGGGATGCAGGATGCCCCAGAGAGGGGGTAATAACTTGAGGGAGAGAGTTTTTTCCAAAGACAGTAGTGTCCAGAGAAGGTCTGGTTGTGAGATGTTAGAAGCCAACACTTGCAATCATTGGAAGAATTTCAGTCTTGAAGTTGTTTCTGGGCAGCACACCAGTGCATCCATTACAACAGACAATCTTATGATTGAGAAACTATTGTCTAAGGGGTCATTGGGAAGAAGAACTGGGACTGGAGAATAGTCAAGGAGTATTTATGTGTTTCTAAAACATGTGCGGGGTGCATACTATGTGTGGGTGCTAGAGACATAAACCTGAAGAGATAAATTCCTTACAATTAAGGAGCTTATCATCTAGTGGAAGTCAGACTTGTAAAGAAATAATTAAAACATAATTGTCAAAATAGGAGGGTATGTGGTATGTGCAGGTTTCCAGATTTTAAAAAAGCTTTACTCCACACACAAAAAATGTTCATTCTGCTTATTTTGATTTGGTATATTACAGCTCACAGATCTAAGATTCTCTTAATTTAAGTTTCTTCCCTTTCACAGGTGTTTTTCTATCTCCTCTCCTTTCTTACCATCCTGTGATGAGACAGCCAGAGTCTTTAAAAAATAAATACTTTGCTTTTCTACAATTACATTTTTGATGAAAATTAAGCCATAAGCATAAAGTGCTAAATAGCATAAACCCCTGGCATATAAAATGGGTAGGTCCTGTTACCCTCTTTTAATTCTTCAAATGTATAGGTAGATCCTGATACCCTTTCTTAACTGTAGTCAAATTGCACTATATATTTTCTGCTGTAAAGTGTATCAGTGGCCAAGTTCAGTAGTCCTCCATTACTGAATGGGGCAGATTCAAGACCCCCCTCCCAGTGAATGCCTGAAACTGTGCATGGTACCAAACCCTGTATATATTGTCTTTTTCTATATGTACCTACCTATGATAAAGCTTAATTTATAAATTAGGCACAGTAGGAGGTTAATAGCAATAATTAATACAATAATAAAACAATTATAACAGTATGCCAGCATCACTACTCTTGTGCTTTGAGACCATCATGAAGTAAGACAAATGTGACTTGAACAAGAGCACTAGGATATTATGATAACCCATGCATCTCCTAGACAGTGTAGATCCACTGGCCAAAGGGGTGATTTACATCCCTGGTAGGATAGAGCAGGACAGACTGGGATAGTGGGAGACTTCATCATGCCACATAGAATAGTGGATAATTTAAAAATTATGAATTGTTTACTTCTGAAATTTTCTATGCACTATTTTCAGACCAAGGGTAACTGAAACCATGAAAAGTGAAACTGTAGATAGGGAAAGACTTCTAGAAAAAACATCTGAGCTGGGCATGGAAGCTCACGCCTATAATCTCAGCACTTTGGGAGGGCGAGGGGGGTGGATCGCCTGAGGTCAGGAGTTCAATGCCAGCCTGGTCAACATGGTGAAACCCTGTCTGTATTAAAAATACAAAAATTAGCTGGGTGTGGTGGTACACGCCTGTAGTCCCAGCTACTCGGGAGGCTGGGACTACAGGCGTGCACCACCACACCCAGCTAATTTTTGTATTTTTCAATACAATCATATTTGCATTTTTAAATACAGCTAATTTTTGTATTTTTAAATACAATCATATTTATGTTTGATTACATCATTTTTTATTTTTTTGGCTCAGGTATTGGTAGTTTTCAGGGAACTTTGCTGCGGCATTATATGAATATGATGACAAGTAGAAAAAACAGTGTATGAAAACTGTTAGGTTAAATTGTTATTGTTATTAACAATTCACTGCTGCATGCTAAATTCATAGCTGAAACAATTTATGCTTCATAAAATTACAAACTATTACAAGTAATGGACTTTAAGGTTGCTCACCGAGTTATCAAAAAGGTCAAAGGTAAATGCCAATGTACTATTCTATGCTAATTTTTCACAAATCCCATTGATTGGTTCTTGTTTATGATCCTGTTTCATAAAACTCAGGGTCCTATAATAATGTTCGATTTCACAACCTGTTAGTATATTTCAAGGTCTCAGAAAAGGTACTGAAATTTTTGGTGAGCCAAAGAGAACAGAAAAGATTATGTTTTATCTGTAAATTCCATGTTGATTCAGTTAGAAGAGACTCTAAGGGTCATCTGGTTCTGGGCTGTTAGTTTTAAGGTAGTAAAGTTTTCATTTACAAAAAGAACATTGGTAAAGTAGTAAAGGCTTATTTTCATGTGTATACTTACTTATGCACAGATTATACATGTGAAAAATGATGCCCAGGCTGTTTGCTTTCAGTGATCTGTTTTAGGTGAAGGTCAGGAATAATATTGATATAGATAAATTTTGGAGTAGAGGCAAGACTTGGAGGTAGGATTTAAACAAATAAAGTTCTTTTTACATGTTAGGCTACTTTACAAGAAGGTCATGTCAAAATTAAAATATATTATGTTTTCTACCTTGGCAAGTAACATGTGTTATGCCAACTCACATGTAGGTCTTATTTGCTTTGGCAAATACTTACAAAAGAAAGTGTAATTTGGAAAGAGAAGAATATAGTAATATTAGAGAAAATAGCATCACAAACATTTACAATTGGAAAATGACTTGTAAGTTAATAAAATTATGTAGAGCCAGATTCTACTGTCTAAATATACCACTGAATGTAAACAAGCTTTTGATGAATTAGTGTAGACAGGTTTGAAAGGCTTGGTCTTCTCCAATACTCACCTCTTATCAAGGAAGAGAAAAGCCCAGAAAAAAAATTCCTATAGAGAATGTTTGTATCATTTACTTATGCCCCAACTTTTTCTAAAATATATTTAAGGCAGTTTATCAGAATATGTACTATATAAGAAGATAACATAAATAAGGGAAATTGGGACAAAGGTTTGAAAATGAAGAAGGATCTGGGGAATCTGGGAATAAAGTGAACACAAAAAATGCTTGAGGTTCTGTTCATTTGCTGAATGATGAGCATAAATAAATTATCTGAAAATAATCTGATAGCCAACTCTAAGAGAAAAACACAGTTATTTCAATGTTTACAGTTATCCTGGAGGAGCCCAATTCTTTCTCTAAGTGGGACCAGATAAAAATTTCTCCTTTGTCATCAGAAAGAGTTCCTACAGAGTACAGGCTAATCAAGAACTCATGAAGCTGTTATCCTTTAATGCCACATAAGTAGTCAGATGATTTCAGGTCAAAGAGCAATATAGTCAAAATGATTTTACCAGAAAGAAAAAGCAATTAATCCAAAAACAACACTCTTGTGGTTTGATTAATCCAAAATTGGATTTCAGATTATCCAGCAGTGGAAAGCTGCATAGACTTTAGACAAACGTCAATAATCGTTTCTGTAACCAAGATTCTGATAATTGTTAAGGAAGTGGTGAATTCAAGCTTATGCTCTCTCTACTTCCTGACAAATCCTTGGAGTGCATCACTGCTGTGTTGTTAGTGAGTGTAGACCCATATGCCTTTGATATTTGCCAGGCTGGGGATATAAATGACGTATAAAGATGTTCTAACGTGGGCTACTCACTCTCTTTTCTCCCTCACAGACACATTCACTCATGCCCATGTATAATCATATTAATATACATATATACACATATATCGATTGAAGAATTTGTTGTTTGAAAAACATTTCAAATTAATGGGGAAACATAGATTAGTGAACAGATGGGCTTGAGACAATTTGTTATCAGTTTGGCTACAAATCAAGTTAGATTCCTATCTTACAAGATATGCAAAACATACAAGGGTTATAAATTCAAATTAAAAAAAAAGTGATAGAATATATGGAGCGTTTTTATACTCTTGCAGTAGGGAAAGATGCTCAAAGAAAACATGAAATCCAGATCCCGTAAAATAAAAATAAAAAATATTTATGCAAAACCAAGAAGAAATAACAAACTTTGGTAAGACACCAATTATAGTAAACATATAAAAGTCAATGTAAGGAAAACTAAAAAATAAGTGGTAAACTTGGAATATGTATTTTAAACATATAACAGGAAGAAGCTTAGTATCTATGGTTTTTTGTCAACATATTAACAGGAAAAACAGCACAATAGGAAAATGAATAAAGAACATATATATTTTTTCTTTTTGAATTAATTGAATTTGGAACAGCTATTTTTCTCCTTGAAGGAGTAGGACTTTTCACAGAACTTCAGTGGATTCTTCTAAATACTGAAAATGATATGGAGAAGCAGCTTTCATCTTTCTGGAAATAATTTGGCAATGTATATCAAATCTTAACATTACAAATGTGCAGACCCAACAAATGTTCATATAAAATTCACACCTAAAAATATACCAGACATAAAGGCAAAGATATATATACAAAGGGTGTTTACAGAAATATTATTCTTATATCAATTGTGGAAAAAGTCCAACTGAAGTCCACATGTCCAGCTGAAGAGGAATTATGGTTAAACAATTTAAGAAGGTATCATGAAGCTATTACAATTATGTTTAATGTTAATGATATATGAAAATTTTTGATGTAAAGTTTTAAAAGTAGAATACAAAATTATGTAATATATATATACGCACATACATATACATTTACAAAAAACAAAATGTATGTATGATATGTATTTTTGTTGTTGTTTTTTAAGACAGAGTCTAGCTCTGTTGCCCATGCTGGAGTGCAGTGGCACGATCTCTGCTCACTGCAACTTCCGCCTCCTGGGTTCAAGTGAGTCTCCTGCCTCTGCATCCCATGTAGCTGAAATTACAGGCACCTCCCACCACACCCAGGTAATTTTTGTATTTTTAGTAGAGATGGGGATTCACTGTGTTGGCCAGGCTGGTCTTGAACTCCTAACCTCATGATCTGCCCACCTCGGCCTCCCAAAGTGCTGAGATTACAAGCATGAGCCACCGCACCCCACCGATATGTATTGTTTTACACATGGAGAGATATAAATATACACATTATAAATACAAGTTAATACTTTGTGGTCATACAGGATGTCTCTGTTTTGCAATATATTTTTCAATAGTTTTGATATTTTTAACCATAAGTGTATATCAGTAGTAGTATTTGAAAAATATTTAAACATGCGAAAACTCAGTTAATGTATATGTAGTGAATAAATTTAGAATTTTGAGTGGGAGAAAACATAAATATTTAAGGAAATTTGACCTAAAACACAGTTGAAAACATCTAAGGCTCTACATTGATATACAATCGTAATATTAAATAAAATAAAGATGTTAGCAACTAGCACAATAGTAGTTGGCATATTGGAATGAGAATTTCATCACATTATTTGCAAGACATCCAACATGAGTCATTTGATTTCCCCAGTATTTTCCTTGTCTTACTCTGGGATGATGATACCTCTGTCATGGGGTTGCTGTGAAGAGTCAGTAAGGTGTAGTCAACCAGCAAATGTTAGGTGCTGAGTACATTTTAGTTCTTCATCCTCTTTCTCCTTTTCCTCTAAACACAGATACCATATGTAAAAAACATTATTTATTGTTTTTACTAGCACTAGTAAGGAAATGAAAGTTTTTCTCCATAAAAAGAGAGCCCTGTTCTTGGTGATGACAGCAGGGAGAACTTTCTCACTCCTCTTCAGGGTGAAGGTCAGTGGGTTCCTTCCAGTTCATTGACTGGTGTTCTAAGCTGACGTTATCAGGATTAGACATTGCTTTGCCTTACCAATTATTTTACATAACCCTGCTTCTATCTTTGCTCATCAAACCTCTGATTTGTATATTTCACTCATTGAAACTTAATTAGATCAGCAGAGGCAAATCAGCAGGTATGCACACAGCTTTAACGCCTAAGATCTTGGGGTACTTGTGCTAATTAGCCTGTGTTCCAGTAGCCACCCCCTCACTTATTTTTGGAACCTATACAAATGGAGAAAGGTACATCAGTTTCTTCCATTTTAATCTAGTCGCTTTTTAAAAAAAATTATGAGTGTGAATTTTAGGCTACAAGTGTAATTTTGTTACATGGATAGAGTATGTAGCATTGAAGACAGAACTTTTAGGGTAGCTAAGCTATCATCTGAATAACATATTGGCCAGGTGCAGTGGCTGACACCTGTAATCCCAGCACTTTTGGAAGTTGAGACAGGTGGATGGCTTGAGGTCAGGAGTTCAAAACCAGCCTGGTTGGCCAATATGGTGAAACCCTGTCTCTATTAAAAAGACAAAAAATAGCTGGGTGTGGTGGTGCAGGCCTGTAATCCCAGCTACTCAGGAGGCTGAGGCAGAAGAATTGCTTGAACCTGAGAGGCGGAGTTTGCAGTGAGCTGAGATTGCCCCTGGCCACCGCACTCCACCCTGAGTGAAAGAGCAAGACTCTGTCTCCAAAAAAAACAAAAAACACGTATATTGTACCCATTAAATAATTTCTCATTATTTATCCCTCTCCTATGCCCCCACCCTTCTGAGTCTCCATTGTCTATCTTAGCATACTCTATGTCCATATGTATGTATTATTTAGCTCCAACTTGTTAATGAGAACACGAAGCATTTGTTTTTCTGTGACTGACTTGTTTCAATTAAGATGATGGCCTACAGTTTCATCCATGTTGATGTAAAAGACAGGACTTTATTCTGTTTTTGTTTGTTTGTTTGTTTTTTTTTTTTTAATGGCTGAATGGTACTCCATTGTGTACCTATTACATTTGTTTTTGTCCCGTCATCCACTGATGGACACTTAAGTTGATTCCATTTTCTTTAGCGCTGTGATAAACATATAGGTGCAGGTATCTTTTTAATATAATGATTTCTTTTCCTTTGGGTAAACACCCAGTAGTGAGAGTGCAGGATCAAATGGTAGTTCTTTAAACTCTCTAAGAATCCTTACAAAATCCCACCATTGTAGGTATAAAATAGTACTTGGTCTCACTTAGAATAAGATGGAGACATTTTAAGACTGTGTTGTTTTAATCCTGGCCATGTTCTTTCCCAGAGGCTACAGTTGGGTGTAGTTTGCTGGATGTACCTGTGGACACTGAATTTGACTAGCTTTTGGATTTCTGACTCCTGGAAGATTTTGAGAAGTTGCTGCTCTTGTTCTCTTTCCTCTCCCATCCATCTCCAGAAAAGTCCAGGTTACACTGTGGGGAAGTGTTACCAGCCAGAGGACAGAGTGTGAAAGCGTGCCTGGCAAACCCAGTTGC
Source organism: Sapajus apella (assembly GCF_009761245.1). Lineage (NCBI taxonomy): Eukaryota > Metazoa > Chordata > Mammalia > Primates > Cebidae > Sapajus > Sapajus apella. Next base: position 11,689,734 of record NW_022436961.1, on the reverse strand, counting down.
CACCCACGTGTCGTACTTTGCACCATGCCCCTGATTGTTTGCATTCACTATGTGTCATGATTTCTAAGAGTGAACCCCTTTGCCCCCCATCAGCATGACTTGTCAGTTTTCCCAACAATGAGAGGACACCTGCCTTTGAAAGATGCAAGTTTTCCATTCAGAAAGATGTGAATTCCTTGTTCCTGCAGAGGCTAGAAACATCTCTTGTTTGGGTCATTGGGCTTGGGCCAGGTGATCTGCAAGATCTTACACAATGCTTCTCTAGTATTTCCTCTCTCTTCAGACTTTTCATGACTCCATCCCTGCCATGTGTGTGCCTTACCATCTTTTAAAGCAGAGCACAGGGCTGGGCACAGAGGTTCATGCATGTTATCCCAGGCTTTGAGAGGATTGCGTGAGATCAGGAGTTCAAGACCAGCCTGGGCAACATAGCAAGACCCAATGTCTACAAAAGTTAAAAAAAAAAAAATAGCCAGGCATGGTGGTGCATACCTATAGCCCTAGCTCCTTGGGTGGCTGAAGGAGGAGGATCGCTTGAGCCCAGGTGTTCAAGGCTGTAGTGGACCATGATTGCACCACAGCACTCTAGCCTGGGTGACAGAGTGACACCTTGTCTCAAAAAAATAAAATAAAGAAATAGAGTGCAGATCATAATTGGCAACAATGAGCATGTCTTCTTCCCTTTCTTGGACATCAGAGATAAAATAATGACAATGACATTTGATGTAATTATTTTAAGTTTTTAAAATCATATGACCCACATATAGAAAATAATTATAATGTTATCTTCTAAAGGATTTGATGGCTAGAATAGATAACTGATGTCTTTCTTTCAAAAAGTAGAAGCTTTTTTTTGGTCAACTGCATTTAAAATTTTAGGAACCAATAGATTCTTCTTCAATCTTAAACTTCAGCACCTGCTAAAAATAAGGATTATATATTAAAAATACTATTTTTCCCCAATTTTCTCTGAATGTTACTGCAAAAATTTACTCTCTCTCTCATTTGGATCACAGAGACTGATAAATATGTGCATTCCCAGTTGCTGCATCAGGACTGAACCTGTGGAGTGGGAAATGATTCTACCTTATATACACATACCCTCCTCTTCTCTCTTTTTATTCTAAGCCTTGCTAGCCTCTTCGGTTTTTGTATTACCCTCCCTTTTCCTGCTTCTAGCTATCCCTATTATGACTGAGGGTCCCATGAAAGATTAGGTCGTCTGTGATGCTGGCAGAGGCCTGGAGAAGTCCTTCACCTACGTGTGGGACATGAACACCTGGACACAGACCAAAAGCTTGAGCAAGTCGGTAATGGCCTTCTGAACAAAATGTGCTCAGCCAATGTATTATTAATTCTCCTGAGGAAATTTTCAGGCCAATTTCTAGGGATGGAGATTGGTACAGAAGGACGAGAGTGTTTAGGCACCCTTTAAATTCACAGTGTACAATGTGCCCTGGCCACCCCCATCCTCCACACACCCACTACTTACTCCTAAAACAAATTTATCTAAGCCTAAAGTGGTTTATGACAAATTGTATATTTGCAGTTTTGGAGTCTAAAGAGGAGTCGATTTATTTAAGGAGCACATTTAGTGCGAGTGAAAGCTACACTTACTGTGCTAATTACAACTTAAATTAGAGCTTTACCTTTATCATCAAAAAAAACTCCACTATCTTCCCTTGATGTTAAATTGTAGAAATTTAAAGTAATTTAAATTTCATTTTTTTTCTACATTTCTGTTTTTTTGGTATCTGTACAATTGATTACACATGTGAATGGTTAACAAAGACTGTATACTTTAAGTGGAACCTCTGCACAGTATTTTTTAGGCATTAAAAATGATAAGCACTTTCATCAGGCTATTAGTTTTGATTTTGTTGATTGTTTTTGTTTGTTTAGTTCTTTGTGGTATACCCTGTAGTTATAATGAAATGATGTAAAGCTATATATTTACCAACACAAATATGCATTTCTTTTTAACATCTTTAACCTTTTAGCATTATGCAGGAACTGCTCCTCACTCACCAATTATCACACAATCCCTCAAAATGGCACCTCCTGCTTTCTAGCAGATCAGGAGCAAAACTTTGGAATTGTTTCTCTTTCTCTTATACCTCATATCCAATCCATAAGCAATCTTAACTGCTATCATTCACCATCTTTTTCCTGGATTATTAAAATAACCTCACATCTGTCCTTCGCTCACCTTTTTATCCTTAATTCATTAGCCAGAGTGAGCCATCTAAGACTGTAGTCAAGTCATACAGCTCCTTTACTCAAACCCACCATGGACTTCTGATCTCACTCAGTGTAAATTCCCAAGGTTCTTACCATGACCTTCAATCCCCTTTATCATCTGGGCTCTTAATACCACCTGACCTCTTTTTCTACCACCGCCCTCAGCTCACTCTGCTCCAGACACAGGGGCATCACTGATGTTTCAGAGGTACTGCAAGACCCTTGTACTAACTGCTTCCAGTGCTAACAATGAGCTTACTTTGCATATGCATGGCTTAATTACTTACTTCTTTTAGGTTTCTGTCCACATGCCACTTCTCTCTGAGGCTTTGCCTGACTGCCCTGCATGAGCTAGAATCCATTCTGCACATGGCAGTCCAGACATCCTTATTCTGGTTTATCCTTTGTTATTCTAGAGATGTTGTCTGTCTTCATCCCCAGCCCCTAGGACAGTGACAGACGCATAGTAGCTACCTTGTGATTATGTTTGAATGAATAAATCTTTAATAATCCATCATTGGGTAGTAGACCAAATCTTGCACAGGCAGCCAAAGAAACAAAAACAAAACCAAAAAACTTAGTTTCTACGTAGACTTGCCACTAACTACATATTTCCTTTTGCATGTGTTTAACATCCCTGAGTCTCAAATTTCTCACCTATTAAAATACAGTAGATTGAACTAGACAATTTCAAAGGTTCCTCTTGCTCTAATGAAATACATTACATGAAGTGAACGCCACTCCACCAATATTTGTTCAACATTTTCTATGAAAAGGCTATTCCTCATTAACATACAACTAAAGCAGATAAGTAGCAGTTGTTGTCTATCATAGATATGTATGTATATACACACAAAAGACACCCTCTCCCACAGTATCACTGTGTTACACAATTCTCAGTCCTATTACCTCTGAGATCCACTGTAAATAAAACGTAAAATCTTTGGTGCTTGCCGAATAAATACGTGGTTTTTGTTCTGCCTCTTCCCAGTGACAGACATCACTGTGAGATTATAGAGCTCTCTCCCTCTAAGCCAAGATTGGGTCCAAGAATTCTTCTCAGACTTCTAGTAAAGATACCAAACTTATTAGAGTTGAAATTAGAGATATAACATAGTTGTTATTCCAGTTTTAGGATATCTGGAAGCCTAGAAGTGGTGTGAGATAGAGAATTTGATATACCTTCTCCAGTGTTTTTGCTTTGTTTTCCTCCAATTCATCCTTCCAAGCTCAGTGTAGATGTCACTTCTCCTAGGATTTTCCCCCAAATGCTGGGCCATGTTATGTGGCCTTTCTTATGTGATTACCTAGGGCTCTGTTCTTCCATTACAGGATTATGTTATATTGTAATTAAAAAAAAATTTCACTTGACTGCATCATTTACCTATGTTCTCTAGAGATTTAGACCACGAATTACATTTTGAAGACTGAAAACTGGGCTGGCACTTACTAGGGATACAGTAAATGTTGGCTTATTGAATAGATAAATGAATGAGTGAATGACTCCCAGGACAGAATCTTTGGTTCTGCTTTTCTGCATAGCAGTTTCTCTAAGGTAAAATTATCTCCCATTTATGACACAAATGTATCTTTGTGTTGGTTAAGTCACCTAGTAAGCTGCCTATTAGAGAATTTGAAGCTTAACCCACTCTTTTAGAATAATGTAAATGACTTGGATGGAAGCAGGCTATATGATTTAGATCAATTAGATAGACTACCTTCTCATGCTTGAGGAACATAGTCCCTTACGGTCTGCTCTATGGCATCTAGTTCCCTACAATTTGACAAGAAAGGGTTCCATGGTTCATTATGTTTGGAAAACATTGCTCGCTGGCCTTTCCTTTTGGAATTTGGTCAAGGACATTAGAGATTCTGAGTCATTCAGTAAAGAACCATGTTTAATTTTTTTAAAGCTAGAGTTTTTCATTTCTTTGAACTTGAGAATCTTATTCAATATTATATACATTAACATTCTATCTGACTAATGCTTTAGGAAACAGAGCTTTACACAAATAGAGGTCATTTAATAGCTTTAAATAACAGGGTAGCAGCCGAATGGCAGTGAGCAGATTGGATTTGGAAAGGGTAAAACCAGTAGGGAGGATATTGCAGAAATCTAGATGGAAGAGGATGAGGCCTGTAACCAAAGTCCTTATAGTGGTCATGGAGGTATGAAAATGTTTACGCAAGAAATTGACCTCATTACTGAAAAGCGTTTTGCAAGAGTAACTTAGGTGGTTAGAGAATAAGAGGTAGCTGCTCTAGGGCTTTCCCTCTTCTGCCTTTCAGAGGGAAGAGCTTGACTTCATTTTCAAGCCAGCAGGGGTTCTTACATAGCTGAGTGTCTATCACTATTCAATGCATGTGTAATGCCCTGCGGTACTGATATTCATGACAAAAATCAAGGTATTTACAGTCAATTACTTCTTATTCTCAAAGCATACATTGATTTTTTTAAAATTAGGCTTTTCTGAACTGTGTATGATAATATACATTATTATCATACCATTATTAGGCCTCTCTTTACAGGTCTTTCAGTGAAATCAGTGTGTGTATGTATGCATTTCCTAAGGCTGCTATTGCAAAGAACCACAAACTGGGTGGCCTAAAAACAACAGAAACTGATATCAAGATGTTGGCAGGGCCATGCTCCCTGTGAGGTTCTGGCAGATTCTTCCTTGCCTCTCCCTGGCTTCTGGTCCTGTCTGTCAATCCTTGGTGTTTGCTGGCTTATAGCTGGAATGCTCCAATCTCCGCCTCTGTCATCCCATCGTGTCTCCTAGTATGACTCTCTCTGTGTACACATTTCCATCTTTTTGTAAGGACACCAGCCAAATTGGATTAAGGGTCTAACATACTCCAGTATGACTTCATCTTAACTAATTACATCTGCTGCAAACTCATTTCCAAATGAGGTCCCATTTGGAGGCACTGGGGGTTAGGACTTTAGACACCTCCTTTGGGGACCAAATTCAACCAATAACGATGTATGTGTGTGTGGTGTGCACATATGTGGATATGTTTGTAAGTGTGCATGTAAGATAAACCAACACAGATGCAAAGACGTTTGTCTTCCCAGTGTCACTAGTAGTATTTCTGGCTCTACTACCATGACATTACCTTTATTCTTTCTCTTTGAAAGATGGGCAAAGCCAGGTCTGATAAAGCATTAGAATTTGTCATGGCTGTTCTTTATGCTACAAACCAATTATGTGACTACCCAGGCCTTTTCATCATGTTTGGTACATTCATAGAACATTATCTCACACTGGAGTTGGTAATACAACACTAATTCTAAAAGGTTATTCTGATTAATGTATTCTGCTTGGTTTAGCATTTTTTAATATTGTCTATTTCAGCTCCCCTCTCCCCTTTGTGATCTAAATATATTTTCTTTCAGGTTATTTTGCTAAGTGATTCTGAGCTAATTTTGTTACTTTTTTGATGGCAAGAGTCTAGGCAGAGTGGCCTTTCTGAAAGACAAGCTTTACTGACTTTTCCAGGTTCATAAATATTAATAACGTGCAACTACTCCTCTGTGTGCTAAAACATTGTTGTGAAGATTGTACAAGGAAGGCATTTGATGATTTCATGGAGACATGGAGTAGCAAGAAAATGGTGCAATGACATTTGGGGGGAGCACAGCATCTAAATGTTAATATTGTACACTGCTTACTGAGAATGAGAATTTCTCTTTTTTTGATGCTTGTATTGTCAGTTGCATGAGTGTGTTTTCTTTTTCAATTTGTGCTTTACTTCTTATAGCTATTTTGTTCTCTATAAAACTGTTAGAAAAAAGCCAGCTAGTATGTTGAATAAAAGAGTTGGGATTGTATAGGGCAGCGCTTTTGCTCAGCTTTCCTTAACCTATTGATGAAAATTCCAGTTCAAAATAAAAAGACATAGGCACTACCTTCTGAGAGAGTCTGTGTGACCAGGCTATCATTCTTAAGAAATGCATTGAACCTTCTTAGTACATCTCATAAAATATTTAGTTAGTTATAAATGTTTAAGGCTGTTGCAGTTGCTATCATTTTCCTTGTGGGAAAAAAATTAGGTTGTTTTATGTTAAGTGTTTTGTTTTCTCTTCTCTCTATCCTTTCTTTATATATATAAATATATTAGACAATGCAAACACTCTTACTATCATTGTTATGATAGTATTTAAATGAGCTGACCAAACCCAAACATGGGACTGAAAAGTGAAGTCACATAATGTTTGAGATGCCTCTTTTAAAGTAAAGGCGTATTCTTTATTTTTAATTTTGATTTCATTTTTTAACTCTATATTGAAATGTTAATTAGATTTTATCTATAGAACATGGTATCCTGCTTTTACTTTCTAAAGGGATTCTTTAAGCCTTCAGTTGTCTTGCATTATGAGTAATTAGAGAGATACCTGTTGATCCTCAGGGCAGAGCTAAAAATAGAGTTCAGTGATGTTTTCTATAATTCTTACTATTTTTAAATGAGAAAAAATGATAGGCAAGAAAAAAAAGCCACAGTTAATCAAAATGCCCACGACTTCTTTCATTACTAACAAAAAATTGCCAAGCTTGACAATTTGTAAATAACTCTCCCTTCTCCATGAGGGTAACTTGGAATTTGGGGTGTCTGAGTGTGTGCATGTGTGTGTTTGTGTGAAAAGAGAGAGAAGGGAGCCACAAAGCCTCTGATGTTAACAAATGCAAAAGGAAGAGTAGTAGATGAGGGCAGAGGTAGGGTGAGCAATTGATCTGATAAAGTCTTAAAAGTTAAGAACTCTGGATGTTACTCTGAGTGAGATGGGAAGTGTTTCAATTCAGCAATCCCATACTGGGTATGTATCTAAAAGAAAACAAATCATTTCACCAAAAAGATACATGAATTTACATATTAATCACAGCACTATTCACAGTAGCAAAGACATGGAATCAGCCTAGGTGCCTGTCAACAGCAGATTGGATAAAGAAAATACACCCCATGGAATACTACACAGCCATAAAAAAGGATGAAATAATGTCCTTTACATCAACACAGATGTAGCTGGAGGCCATTACCCTAAGCAAATTAATGTAAGAACAGAAAACCAAATATCACGTGTTCTTACTTACAAGTGGGAGCTAACACTGGTTATTTATGGACACAAAGATGGTAACAGTAGTCTCGGGTCTCTTTTTTTTTTTTTTTTTTTTGAGACAGAGTGTTGCTCTGTCACCCAGGCTGGAGTGTAATGGCATGATCTCAGCTCACTGCAACTTCTGTCTCCCCAGTTGAAGTGATTCTCCTGCCTCAGCCTCCTGAGTAACTGAGATTACAGGTGTGTGCTGCCTGGCAAATTTTTGTATTTTTAGTAGAAATGGGGTTTCACCATGCTGGCCAGGCTGGACTTGAACTCCTGACCTTGTGATCTGCTCGCCTCGGCCTCCCAAAGTGCTGGGATTAGAGGTGTGAGCCAGTGTCCAGCACTCTGGGGACTCTTAGAGGCCGGAGGGAACAGGGGAAGAGTTGATAAACTACCTGTGGCATACTATGCTCAGCACCTTGGTGCCAGAATCATTTGTACCCCAAAGCTCAGCATCATGCAATATACCTAGATAACAAATCTGCATATGTACCCCCCGAATCTAAAATAAAAGTTAAAAATACATAAATAGATAAGTAAATCCATTAACTGTTAAAATGAAAAACAGCCAAAAACCTGAGAAGACAGGCCACAAAAAAGAAATATGGAATACATTTAACCTACAAGGGAACAATATCCAGAATATATAAGGAACATGTAAAAGTCAATCATAGTAAATAACATAAAAGCAAACTGAAAAATACCGCAACAGATATTATTCAGAAAATGTATCCTAATGGCCAATAAACATGAAAAGGCACTGAACATGAGTAATCATGAAAATGAAAAATCATACTAAGATGATTATTTCTCATCTAATTTGGCAAAAATCTAGAAATTATGACAATAATAAGTTTTGGGTAGAATGAGAAGCAATACTGCTTTTGAGTATACAGTTGCTTTGGAAATAATTTCGCATTAGCTAAAAAGTTTGAAGATATACTTGTTTATAGGTTAATAACACTAAACCTATATATACTATCAACTCCTGTAAATGTTCACCAGGAAGCATGTATACCAATATTCCTAGAATTATTATAACGGCAAAAACTTGAAAAAAACTACAGCTATCCACTAAGAGTAGGATCCATAGATTAAGCAATAGACTGATAGATTGGCAAGTAGTTAGGAGTGCTATACAGCTGTTTAAAATAACTGTACTGCAGTATTACTCGTCAATCTGAATGAATTTCAAAACCAAATGCTAAGAGGAATGTGCAAGTAGCAGAAAAGTCCATACAAATTATTCCATTTTTATAAGGTCAAAACAAGCAAAATTCAGCAACATAGTGTTTTGAAATGCGCTTGTATATGGTATAACTATGGAGAATTTTAGGAGAATGATTAAAACAGATTCAGAATAATGGGCACCTGTGGAGGGAAGCAGTGGCTATGACTAGAGAAGGTCATCCTCTCTACAAATGTATTGTTCCATTTCTTAGTATAAGTGATAGTAGAAAACTATTTGAACATATGATGTTCTTCAAATTGTAAATACATTTTAATATATTATTTTGTAAACATATTTTGCATTAAAATAAAAAGAGGAAAATAGGAATGATACGGAACCAGCAACAACAGACAACTTTTTTAAGACTTTTTTTTTTTTTTTAAACAAAAGCTATTGCCTTCTATGGAAAACATTTGACCTATTAACACTTGATTAGGTTTCCCTCCTTTTCCTTAAAAACTATAACTTTTCCCTATTACTCTTTTTTTTTTTCCATTTATTTATTTTATTGCATTTTAGGTTTTGGGGTACATGTGAAGAACATGCAAAATTGTTGCATAGGTACAAACACGGCAGTGTGATTTGCTGCCTTCCTCCCCATCACCTAAATCTGGCATTTCTCCCCTTGCTATCTCTCCCCAGCTCCCCACCCTCCACCGTCCCTCCCCTATTTCCCCCCAACTGACCCCAGTGTGTAGTGTTCCCCTCCCTGTGTCCATGTGTTCTCATTGTTCAACACCCGCCTATGAGTGAGAACATGCGGTGTTTGATCTTCCTATTATTCTTGTATTAGTTCAGTTTATGCTAGCTGCAATGCTAGATAACCCTCCCCCATACCAGGTCTTAGTAGATTAATAATAGATGTTGATTTCTTGCTCAAGTAAGGGGAAAAATGAGATTGCCTATAAGTAGCAGCCCATTTTCGAGTGGTAATTCAGGTACCTTGTATCTTTGAATCTGGTGGTTCTGCTATTTTCAACATGTGGCTTCTAAGGTCTCTGTGAGAGGAGAAAGAATATGGGGGCTTGCACATGTGGGAGATTTTCATAGGCAAGGCCTGCATTTTCCTCCATATGCCATTGACATAACTCAATGGCATAGGCCTCACTAACTGGTAATGAGGTGGCAAGTGTTGCCTAGCTGTGTGTACAAAAGAAAAAGAGATAGATGTTTTGAATAGCTAGCCATTTTATCCATGTAGTTACTGAATACCCATTTAAATCTTTCTTCTATACCTAGGACCCCTTTATTAAGGGTGATAGTCCAGTCCCATCACTGTTTTGAGCTCAAATAACGTATCTCCAGGCGGCATGCAATCTTCTCCATCCATTGTGAATGTGCCTTCTTGCAGTCTTGCAATCTCTGAATTAAAAAGACAAGTGTCTCCCTTTCACATCTTCCCCTGTCCCCAAAATGTAGTGAGGAAAAGGGGCAGCGTGACTACAACAAAAATATCCATTTGGCAAAGTGGGAGACGCATGACATTCACCAGTACACGGAAAGAATGATATTTAGCAGGAGGGTGGAAGGGGTCTTTTCCTAGCTGTTCTCCTTGGCTCTGATCATTGTAGGCTAGTGCATAGCCCCATGCCTATTGTATGGCTGCACTGTGTCAGAGTTCAGTGAGTTCAGGTATGTACTGTTCCCTGCTCATGATAAGAACTATATAATAGTTCATTGCTGATAGTAGTATTACATTACAACAAACTCAAGTGCCAAGTGTCTTCGAGTTTGGCTGAAGTTGTATGTATAGTAAGTCTAGTTACCATGGTCATCATAAGCTATAAATGGTAATTTTTACTCTTTATTGTTTAATATGCATGTGTGTGTGAGCATGTACATGCACACATCCAGGAAAAATTATTACTTGATACATACTTTTTCTTATAAAAAACAATTTATGGTAAATATGGGAGGAAATTTAAAGGGTCTGTGGCTTGAATATGTTGGAAAGTCTTGCTTTAAAACTCCAGCAGATCCTTCCTGTACCAAGGCACAAAAGCTACGGTTTTTCATTTGCCCAGAATAATAAAATTCTTGACAAAAGCACTGAGAATTATTGTTTATATGACTTCCAACCTTCAAGCTTCTGTAGGAACATTGTAGCTTTGTAAAACTTGGTGCCTTACCTTGGAAAAATAGCTTTGTTTTGAAGCTGAGGAATAGTAAAGAAAAATGCTATGTCCATAGCATTAAAATCTTATAGCCTCACAATGTGAACATGCAAATTAAATAGAAGAGTCAGACTACATCTTCAAATCTTTCAAAATTATTAAAAGATTTTTTCTGAGATTCATTTGCATTTTGGTTATCTCTTATTGGTCAGCCCCAGGTCAGAGTTAGCAGACCTGTCTCTAAAGGAATACACCTGTGCAGGTGTTATCAAGCTTGCATGATGATATTCTGAGCCTCTGCTCTGAGCTCTATCCTAGATGTGAAGAATGTGCAGCCAGCTGTTTTTCTACTTGTCCTGACCCTGTTCAGCTATAGTCCAATGTCTGCTGCGTAGGGACCAGTAATGATGGAACGTCTTTTCTTCATGATACACTGTGCCAGTATACATGAAAATAGGAACCTAAAAGTACGTTTATAACCACTTTGTGGAGTTTATTTTTCTCTCTAAAATGTCCTAGCTGCCTTATTGTCACCTCTTGGCTTCCTCTGGCTTCTGTATTTTCACTGGCACATTGGATCACAATGGCAGAGCCCTACCCTGCACCCAACCCAAATAGCAGGAAAGTTTACTTTCAGCTTGTTCCCTGTGTGCTCAGTTTTCTGGGGATTTATCACTGTTTTCTATTGTCCCCAGAGGCCGGCTTATCACACAATTAATGAACTTGATGTCTCAGGGCTTCTCACATAGACCCTTCCAAGCCCATGAGTTTTGAATCTTTGGTAAGGCAGTGTTTGCTCTGCATGGTATTGCATTAACTGAAACACACATAGGAATCTGTGTTCTTGCTTTGCACAGATGTATTATCTACACTGTGAAAACTGTAGTAATAACTTTTGGTATTCTCCTTGTAAAGCAGAAGAAGAAACAAAACAAAATACAGAATCAAGCTGCTTTTATTCACTGAGTAGTGTTTCAGATCAACCTAGCTTTCTGTCTCTGTGACATCATGACTTAGCAAAAAGTCCTTAGAATTTTCTAACTTTCAACAACATGGGAACCTTAATCTATTTTCTGAAAAATAACATTGAGGTTTCACAGTAGGAATCCAAAGGGAGAGACTATTATTGTATAACTAACTAAATTTTTAATGAATTGAATAATGAATTGTAGAGTTACTGCTTGTCAGAATTTTTCACGAATTAGAAAATGAGGAAGAAAACTTCACAAGTGGAGTTAAGAGAAAGAGGTAGACGAATGCGCGATCTGGTTTTTATTTTATGACTGTTAGAATAAAGATGTTTGAAGCCTGAGCAGCTGGTGCAAGGGGAAGGCTTAAAGGAAAAATAGTAGATGGCCGTGCTTATCCCCGCAAACAGGGAACAGCCTGCACAAACACATTTGATTTCAGGATACCTGATGAGTTCAAAGTGCTTTAACTGCTGAGCAGGCAGAATGGCAGGATGTAGGAGTAGTAGTGGCCAGTGTAAAACTCGGTGGTTCAAATGTGGGTGATGTGGTATGCAAATATGATTTCAAAGTGATGTAAACTGTTAGATTGGACAAGTTTAGGTTTAGGCGACAGTAGGACATAGAAGAGACATCTCTATATTTTCTGTGTTAAGCCGGAGGTAATAGGAGAACACACTATTGCCCCCCAAAAGTAAGACTGTTTTACTGATGGAAACATCATCATCCTGACCATGAGAAAAATTCAAGCTGGAATCCTGGACCCGTAGTTTACTGGGCAAGATTTTTTGAAGGGCGTTAATCTTTCTTTATGTATACATTGAGACTCTGTGATGATTCCTACCTCTCATGCTTGCTTTGAGCCTGGATGAGCCCAGACATACTGAAGAGCCATGTTAAATACCTGTAGGTATTTAATAAATAGTATCTTTATTTTTTATCAGATAAATGGAAAGAATTCAAAAGAAGAGAGAAGAGTAGTAAAATATCATGAGAGCTGCACGTTAAATTGGAAAAATAAATTTTAATCAATTGATGTTATCAATCAAGCAATCAGGAGTTACCACAGATACCCAGAATGGGGACAGACCACAGAAGGATAATTTGTGCTGCCTCTCTTGATGATAACTACTTTGGTTGAAATTCTGTATCCCTTGAACTTTGACAAATCAGGATCAAGTGTGTTTGAATCCTTAAGACATTTTTTTTCCCTGAACTAACTCTTACTAGTTGGCACAACACTTAAATGTGTAGGAGGAAAAAAGGAAGAGGGAGAAAGCATTTTTTGGTTTGGAGAGAACAAAAATTGCCGTAGGATAATGTTTAAATACATGGCCACCAACAAGCCCAAGCTTTTGTGGAAAAACACTAAATTGGCTAAATCTTCAGCATAACTGCTTTGCAGATTTAAGTGTTTGCTTCAAGAATATGTGAGCAACCAAGTTTTCTTACTTAAATTTATTAAAAATGACTATATGGGATGGAATTGGCCAAGCAGACAAAACAGTTCAAAATTAGAGGACATTTTTCATCACCTCTTACTTGTGCAGTGTCTGCTACATGCAAGACACTGTGCTTAGATGCTGAAAGTGATGCAAAGGAGTTAAAGATGTAGTCCTTACCATTGATTTATCGGAAGCAATAGCATATTGCAAATACTTTCTCTTGATCTACAGGTAGGCCTGATGCAAGGAGCGTTGGCTATGGAAAACAGCTTGGAGGTTCCTCAAAAACTAAAAATAGAGCTACCATATGATCCAGCAATCTCACTGCTGGGTATAACTCAAAAGAAATTAGTATTTCAAGGAGATACCTGCACTCTTACGTCTGTTGCATCACTGTTCACAGTAGCTAAAATTGGTGATCAAGCTAACGTCCATCAACAGCTGAATGGATAAAGAAAATGTGGTGCTTATACACAATTGACTGCTGTTTAGCCATAACACAGAAGGAGATCTTGTCTTTTGCAACAACATGAATGGAACTGGAGGTCATTATCTTAAGTGAAATAAACCAGGCACAGAAAGACAAATATCACATGTTCTCGCTTATTTGTGGGATATAAAAAGCAAAACAGTTGAACTCTTGGTACATAGAGAGTAGAAGGATAGTAACCAGAGGCTTGCGAAGGGTCGTGGGGGCTGGCGGCTGGTGAGGTGGGGATGGGTAATGGGTACAAAAAAGTAGTTAGAAAGAGTAAATAAGACCTACTATTTGATAGCACGGCAGAGAGACTGTAGTCAATAATAACTTAATTGTACATTTAAAAATAAAGAGTGCAATTGGATTTTTTGTAACTCAAAGGATAAATGCTTGAGAGGATAGATACCTCATTCTCCATGATGTGATTATTTCACATCACATGTGTGTATCAAAACATCTCATGTACCCCATGAATATATACATTTACTACATACCTACAAAAAAAGTGTTGGGAGAGTGTTGTGAGATTTCAGACAAGGTACTGCCTGGGTTTGTATCACTGCTCTGCTCTCCCATACCACTCTTTTCATATAAGCAGGTGACACACAGTCTCATTTAGAGTGACAAATTTGGAAATGGAAATTCTTTTCCAGTTACTTAATTAGTTCAACCCAGAGTGTCTCCTCCTCATCAGCCAGAATTTCCTGAGGGTACCTGTTTTGTGTAATGTGGTAAGCACAGTCTCTTCTCTTATATTCTTCCAATTAATTATTTTTTCTAGGGTTTAGGCACTTCTGCCAGAGGGAGATGCCTACATGGTCACAAGAATATTTTTCTCCCTGCTTCCACTTTTTTTTGATGACCTTGGCCATGTTAGTTAGCTTTATTAGGCTTCCACTTCACCATCTGTCAGCTGGATTAATAACAGGCCTCACTGGAATACCTCACTGGTTTAAGATGAATCTAGGAATATGACTTGTTTCAAATTCACATGTCATCTTGAAATGAACTTGTCTGGGTCTTTAAGGTTGAAATATATTCGAGGCTTCTTGGCTGCTGATGTATATTTACTATTTTAACTTCAGTTATCTTTTGAGTCTGAAGACTGAATGACTTCTGACAGTGATCAACACAAAGATTATCCAGCAGTCTTTGGTTGAATTTATGTCTTGACTTCAATACCATCGAACAGCAATACTTTGCAAGGTCAACTTGTAAACATGTTTGTTGTTCTTTGCCAAACATTACATAAAATAAAACATAACCTTTCTTCTACCATATTGTAATACTATTGTGAAAAAATAAATGATTTCCTGCCATTCTAGTTTATTTTCTGTCAACATTCTCTCCATACTAAAAAGGTTGATTTCAGCTTATAGATAAAATGTTTTTCTCCAAACTCATTTATGATAATAACACCAAATATTTTTCTAGTGCTTAGTATATCCCAGGCAATATTATAAATATTCTAAACACCTTCTGCCATTAACTCATTGAATCCTCACAATAATCTTATGGTCACTATTAATTGTGCCCACTTCGTAGGTGAGGAGACTGAGGCCTAAAGAAGTTAAGTATTTTTCTTATGGTCACAAGTGATTGGGCCAATGTTTGAACCAATCACTTTTCTGAAATTTTGCCTTTAAGTATTTCATATTTTGCCTCGCTGTTAGATTTTAGTTCTTTGTTCTGAATTTGGAATGCATATAACCATACAAGCAAACACAACTTTTTACTTTTTAACTTGTAATATTATGGCTGACCTAGAGCAGTGACATTTTTAGCCCAAGACCTAGATACAGAAAACAGGAGATCATGTGTAAAGAAAATAGAATAAAGGTCCTTTTTTCTTATGCAGGGCCAGCTCAAGACAAAATTTTGTAATAGGTTGAAGTGTATCTTTGGCATCTTTTCACCTTTCTCTCCATCTCTCAATTTTTGGCACTCCTTCTTTCACTTTCATCTATTTTTTGCTCCACTTTGATTAGCTGTAGCCTGTCTAATGCCTGAGAGTGGCCCATACTTCAGACAGTTGCACCCCAAGTACAGTGAGATGGGAAGCAATCTACTCTACCTCTGACCCTCGAATTTCTCCTTTCAGATTCCAGCCTGAGAAACTGTACTGAAATACGATTGTTGCATAAAGATATGAATCACAGCAGCTCTCTTTTCAATAATAAAATATTGAAAACTACCTAAATATACAACATTGAAAGAATGGTTAAGTAAACTGTGCATTATACAATACAGTGCAGCATTATGCAGCCATTAAAAACTGTTTGTGAAGACTTCTCAATGACAGGGAATAATGCATAAGTTTAAATGCTAAGGAGAAAATTCAAGTTGGAAATAGTATAATGTCAACTCTAGAAAAATTCATATAAAACAAGGAAAGAAAAAGCTCCAAATATTAAATGCATGCAGGTTGGATATAAAGTGATTATTTATAGTTTCTTCTGTTTTCCAGAAAAAAAAAAGTGCTCATTTTTTATAAAAACCTTCAATCACAATATATTACAAATTTTTTCTTAATCCTCCTAGATACTTTGTCACTTTCAAAAATGAGACTTGACAATCGTAATGTCTTTAATTAATTAGTAGGATTCTAGGCAGCAGAAGAAAATATAGAAAAAGACTGAGGAAGTTTAAAGGGAATGTATTTGTAGTATGCAATTTGAAATACAACAACTGCAATTGAATTCTCAGATCACTATGCTTTTCTTGCTTTACACAAATTTCATCCTTTTTAATTAAATTTTTTCTTTTGCTTTTGTACTTTCTATTTACAATTTCATGTTTTATTTTGCTTTCTATTTTTTTTTCCTCTCTGTGTTGGAAGCAAAGATAGTAGTAGTAGGAAAAGGGGATGAGATACGAGGATATATGTATGTATATGTATATATATATATATATATATATATACACACATACACATATATATATATATATCTTCATAGATGGTGGGGTTATAAAGGCCTTCCATATATCTAATAGAATTAAGTGTTTGCAAATTAGGGATTTTTTATACTCTTTTGCAAGCAGTGTTTTAAAATCTGTTTGTTTATTTTTGGAAGCCAAGCCAGTAGTTGTTTAAAATTTATGCCTCTGCATAATACATGAAGGCTACATAGATTAGCTTTCTGGGGATTACTCCTTGGCACACTTAGCTTCTCCACTTCTAAGAAGGATGATTCCATTCTCTCAGTACCATCTTCTACCAGGAGAAGGCATTTTCTCTCCTGAGTATCAACCTGCAGCCACAGTAGACAAGGACACCAGTTAGTGTGATTCCAAGTAGAATTTCCCAGGAGATGAAATTCTCTCTCCTAAACATGAACTGATTATAGAAAAAAGAAGAAAGAATATAATTCTTAAGATTCGGGAGCCATTTTCCTAATCCAATTTCTCATGTCCCCTAGATTAATCTCATGTGAATTGCTTCCACAGGGAACTGTGCTCGCAGAGAGGGACTGTTCTGGAAAGAAAGAAGCACCACACTCCAGTGGACCATTATTATGGTTTTCATTTCACAGAGTCCACATATGCATATAAATGTTTTTATAGTACATACACAAATGCAAAACTGAATGTCTTACTAATGTCAAGCATGGTCACATACACCCACACTCCAATTTTCTGTCCAAGATGGTGATCTGTAAAAGAGTGGTGAACTGTAAGAGCTGAATGATTGGAAAATAAATTCTAAAACTCAAGTACACTTAACGTGGAAGTAATTGGTAGCAACAACTAAGACCTTTAGGATTCTGATGCATTCGTCACCTGTAAGTAAACTCAGAATTCTGTTTTTGTTTATTAAGAATGAGTCACTATGTAGATCACATCTTACTACAACAAGCCACAAGTGACTATCTACATTTTTATGCTAAAATGAATGCTATTCTACTAAATGAGCATTGCCTAATATTGTGAGTCTTTTCTTGGTCACGCAATAATATTTGCTGATAGGGGATTTGACCCTCTTAGCTTTCTTTAGTTTTGTAGATATTTCTTGTTCTCTACCTTCCTGGTTCTCAGAGGGCTTATAAAACTTGACAATATCTCTTGGAGCAATTGAAAATATGAACCTCAGGTCACTGGAATTTGTGTATTCTAATAAAAACTGGTATAATAATTCAGAAGTGAAATTCATTGAAGAATTATGGGCTTCCACATGCTAGCCAAATTATTTTTTATAGAGGTGGAGAGAAAGGGTCATTCTGTTTTCATTTTATTTCCCAAAGTATAGATTAAGGCAGTATCCTAAGTCTTACACAAACACAGGAGGTGGGTAGCATTGCAGGAGAGGAGATGATAATATTTGTTGACTGCTTATTATCGGCAATAAATCTTACAAACAATTTATTATTCTTTGCAACTCTAAGCCAGTTGGCTCTCTCTGTATATTACCTTTGGAAAAGCTGAAATTTGTAAATTAGTTCCAAACTCTAGGTCAGAGGGTAGGGGAGTGAAGGAAGCTTTCATTAAAGAAATGGCCCCTGGGCTAGTAATTAAAAGATGAATGTGAGTTACCTGAGTAACAAGGGGAGGGAACAGTGTTCTTAGTAGAGGGAACAGCATGTGCAAAGAATCTTCACTTGGAAGGAGCTTAAAAATAAGACAGATATGGCTGAAGGACAGAGTGCAGGAGAGTGCTATAAAAGCTAAGAGGGAGGATGCAGGCAGGAGCTAGATCAGGCAGTGCTTTAATGGCCATTTTAAGGAATCATAAGCAACGGGAAGCTACTGAGAGGCTTGAATCAAGGGCTGTAACATGACCAGATGTGCTTTTTCAATACATTATTATAGTTGTTTTGTGGAGAACTATCTGTGTGGACACAGATAGACTGTAAATTCAACCATCTGGATGAAATAGTGGTAGTTTAGATGGATATTTGTGGTAGAGGTGGAGAGAGGTGGACAGTTTGAGGACGAGAGGCAGAATTAATAGAATTCATTGATATGAGGAGGTAAGGAAGAGGAAGATGTTTAAGGTGACACAGAACTCTGCATGGTGTAATAAAATGGGTGTGGGTGCTGTTTCCAGAGATAAGGAATGCTCAAAGAGTGGTTGGCTTTTATGAATTGGATCATTTTTTAAAATAAGTGCTTGATTAGGAGCATGGATCACCTATTTGTTTTTGAACATGTATTTGCCATGCCTATGACTCATGTAAAAGAAATGTGAAGAGGCAGTGGGATATATGAATCTGGACTCTAGAAGAGAAATCTAGATTCATAAATTCAGGAATGGGTGTGGATGAGAGGTGGAGAACTACAACATTTATTAGCCGCATTCAGGAGAATGAGCCTATAAGGAAAAACAGAAGAATCCAATGGTTAGGAGGAAATCAGGAAGATGAATGTTTTGTGGAAGGCAAGGCAATTGATGTTTCAAAACTTTTTTGTTGGTTTTTGATAATGTGGAAGTTATGGGCAAGAGAATGTTTGGGGCGCTCAAAGACCAGCAAGAAGTCACTGGAGCTAAGTGGGCAAGATGATAAGATTTAAGGGTTGATTCTAGGTGTGATGAGAATGCATTAAGAGTTTTTGAGTGAAGAGGGCATATGAGCTGCTTTACATTTTCACTTGTCTACAGTGATAGACAGTGAAGGAAACAGGGATAGGCTGGGGAGGAAACCACTCAGGAGACTGTGCATTCAACATTCAGCCAGTATTTATCTAATATCTAATACCTGCCGGGCATCTGTAGTCTAGGCTAGAGAAATTGTCATTTGGACTTGGACAAGAAAGAAGTAGTCAGATTTGAGATATTTTTGAAGTCACAGCTGTTGGGATTTGGCAATGAATTGAAAATCAGGATGTGAGGAGGAGATGAATCAAGAATGATTTCAAGGTTTCTTGGCTTGGGCAATATAGAGAATAATGGTGGGACTGAGACTGGTTGCCATAGACAAGGAACAGAAGTGAAAAGGGAGAGGAGAAAGAGTTCAGTTCTGGATTTGATAAGAAAATGGTGATTTTTGTTTATAAGATTTTGTGAGGGTAAAGGAAGTAATGTCTGTAAAGGACTTTATAAAAAGCATAAACACTTAAGATAGTTGTTATTATTGGAGTGGGCCATAGTGAAAACCAGTATTCTGATTTGTTGGGTCACCTGCTGTGTTTTATCTTGACTTTGTCACTAACATGCCGTGTCACTTTGAGCAATTTCTTTCTCAATCTCAGTCTCTTCCTCTCTGAAAGTTTCTAAAGTGAACGTCAGATATGGAATTGACTAAAATATCTGGAAGATCCCAGTCAGCTGTAACACCCGTATGATACAAGGCTGGTTAGTAGTTTCTCAGTATTGTTTTTTATGTTATTGATATTGATAATTTCCTTTTATACAGAAGCCACCTTCCAAAGCAAATTTATTATATTTTAATGAACACTGTGATTTCATTTCAGAGATAAAAATGGTGGAGGGCTTTAATTATATGTAAAGAAAAACAGCAAAAATGACCTCTCATCATGAAAATCCGTTACTAAAAAAAGAAAAAACCTGAGAGCTGAGAAACTACAACAGTTATTCACCCTTACAACATGTATTCTGCTATTTTGAAAGTAAATCTTTGGTACCTATTGTTAGATTTTGGAAAGTTACACACAAACTTGAAGAACTGTCTAGACAAAAGCCGAGGGATTTTTGAGTTTTAATTACTTCTTTTAAAAAGTAAAGTAGTCAATTAAGGAGCCATAATTTGCCTTCTATTATTAAATTAATGGAATCATACCACAACATATCAGTGGAGACTGCAGCATTCACTTGGATGGTCACTGCTGTTTTAATTATTTATAGAGTCAAATCTGTCCAAACAATCACTATCATAATGTAAGAGAAAGAAAAACTAAACAACTTAGTCCATCTCTACTTTTTCTCATGTATGAGGATTTTTTTTAAGTTCATTCGCTCTTGTTGCCTCCCTGACCCAATTCTGTCCCTAGATAATTGCAGCAATGTCAGCAACTATTAGTTATTATTATAGTTATTAACTATTTGTCATTCTTTGGATTTAAGTTACTAGTATCGAGAGTGGTTCTGAATGACCAGGTATGAGGGGTGTGGAGGATTGGAAAGCACATTTTCTGAAGAGGTATTGAACTGAAACATATCCTTCCGGGTATTTATCTGTTTTGTTTGTAACAACTTAAAGATGTTATGTTATTAACATCTGCCTTAATGTAAGTGGCAGAGGCAACATTCCCAGTATGAAAATATGCACTCCAGAGAGCTTAATATTTCCTTGAGTGATGGTAAACTGCTGTTGTAGCCAATGACATATCTTTTAACTAGAGCTGGAAGGTACTAAGGATGACATCTTGTGGCATTCTCATGTGGAATAGTTTGAATGCATGTCTCTGCTCAAATCTCATGTTGAATTGTAATTCCCAGTGTTGGAGGTGGGGCCTTGTGTTATGTAATTAAATTACAGGGATGAGTCATGAAGAGTATATCCCCTTGGTACTGTCCTTGTGTTAGTGAGTTCTCCTGAGATCTAGTCTTTAAAAGTGTGTGGTGCTTCCTCCACTCTCTCACTCTTGCTTTGGTCATGGGATATGCCTGTACCCCTTTTGTCTTCCACCATAATTGTAAGTTTCCTGAGGCCACCCCAGAAGCTGAGCAGATGCCAACATCATACTTCCTCTACAGCCTGCAGAACCATAAGCCAATTAAATCCCTTTTCTTCATAAGTTACTTATTCTCAGGTATTTCTTTATAGCAATGCACAAATGGCTGAATATATCATGGGATACTGCTGATATGTGGATATGCTCTCACTTCTAATCTCTAGAAAAAAAAAATCTTATATTCTAGTGCATTCCATCTAAGCAGCTAGAACCACTCCTTAGGTAGGATCTCAGTGGCCCCTGTATCAAGTACTATGATTGTAGTGGACAAGTACAGCTGCTCCTATCTATACAAATGGAAGGATGAAGGGATAATGTTATACCTATAAAAAGTGCAAAATTTTAGTGCAGACTTCCTAGTAATGATTCTAATTATCTTTACTAAATGTCTGCCATTGTGTAGGCAATGGAGTGGGGGTTGATTTGGTTTCCCTTATCTATCTACTCAGGTATTTAGGCAGAAGGTGAGGTTCCTTACTCGACAGAGCATTGTCACCTCTTACTCTGAAATCAGAGGGCACTGCTAGTTTTGTAATTCCTGGGATTGCTCTCTGCCCTGTTTTCTTCACTTCCTGTAACTACTTCTCCAGCTCCTGCTCTGGACAGGCCTGGACTGCTCTGGGCATTCTGTCTACTAATGACTAGTTATTAGCTCATTTCCTCCAGAGGCTCCACAGGGAAGACTGACCTGTGTGGCCTTATCTGTACCGTAGATTTTCTTTCTTATGCCCAGCTGTAATCCCAGTTTATATAAACTTGTCTCTACCTGGGATCCCAGTCTTGACACCCCAACATATAACATCTTGCTAATCACCTTCACATAGTCCTTTAAGAAGGTATTTTATAACTGAGAGATTTGACACTGAGAGACTTACTTGCCCAAGGTCACAGAGCTGGTGCTCAAGGATGTGTTCAGATCCACATTGTGTTTACTGTACTGTGCTGTCTCCATCCCATTGTACATCATTCATTTGTAATTCCAGCTGCTTTTTTTTGAATGACTAGCAAGTGTTCAAGTTTCAATCACATGCCATACTCACAGGACAAGTAAATAATGTGTTTCTTGAATCTCACTATGTTCAGGAAGTGCTTTATTTAACCTTGCCTGGGGCTTAATTAATCCTTGCTCTGCTTGCTAGGGCTCGATGTATAATTAGCCAATATACCTGAGTATACATTTGAAAAGTTGGCCAAATACTATATCTGAGGCATGGGGTTCCACTGCACTGCAGCAGCGATTATTTATTTGCTCCCAGAGGTGTCAGCTGTTCTGAGAGAGAGGGAATTTCTACTCTGCATTCTACCCCACCTCCAACGTCAGTACTGCAACGCGAGGAACGAATCACAATTATCCTCTCAATCCCTGAAGTATTTGTTCCAGAAGGCTTTATTTGATGCTAGAAAAAAAAGATTTTCCCATAGGATCAAGCTTGTTCATGTTGGTTAAGAAGACCAAGAGGGGAAGAAAGACCTGTTAGGACAATGCCAGCTCAAGAGAGAAGGTGAAATTTATTTTGCCACCTTATTTGTAAATACCCCTCTGATGAGCTAGAAATCTAAATCCGTGCAAAACACGATCTGCAAGATTCTTGTAAGTCATAACGTCTTCATCCTCCCTCTCCTCTGTAGGCTTACACTATTAAGAGGAGAAAACTGAAGTCTCACTTCATGCCTCACAGTTCACATGAAGAACATTATTTTATATCATTTATTCATTGCAAACATACCATTGATTGTCCTAAAATAAAAAATTATCTCTGATAACACACTCATAACACCCTATCTGTTATTTACTCATCTCTGTGAAACTGATGATGAGATTTCTCCCAGGCGACTGGCAGGACACAGATCTGTTAAGGGCAAAGGAGGAAGAGGCACCCATTGTTGTGTGCTGAAAGAAGACAAGGGAAGTCATTGAAATCATGCTCCTGAGCACAGCTTTTTTCCAAGCTGACCCTGTTGACTGAGGAGTGCCGAGTTACGTTAATGATGGACACTTTCTGCCTATGAGGGAAAGCTGAGAACTACACATATGAGGAACTATAGTAAATTCCTCCACTACAACTGTGCCTCCTTCCAAGCTTAGATGACAGAGTATTAGTGTCTATTATCCTTACAACGTCTCTCCCTCTGAGCCCCTCAGGATTTACTTTATGGTCTGTTTTATTTCCTCTTTACTACTATTAGAAACAAACAGCCAAAAGGATTAATATAAAATGTTACTGCATCAAAGAGCGAAAAACATGTTACTTGCTTGACTGGTGCCCATATATACTTGAGTTTCTGAAGGAAGAAGAGTCACACTTAATAGATTTGATGAGCCCACTGAGCCTGACTTTCTTCTTGTTGATTTGCTTGTATATTTATTTCCATTTTGGTATCTTAGCAGTCATCATCTTTAAGCAAACATGGAGGTTTCACTCTGTTGCGTCAGGGTATTAGCAATTCATTAGCCAAACCATTGAAGACAAGGGGGCCAGACATATTCAAAAGTGTGATCCCTATTTACTGCCCGGTTCTCTTACAGTTTCAAAGTTACAGGCATCCTTTGAATTTTTGCAACACTTCTTTCATAAAAAAGGAGTAAATACAGCCACATCTCTGGGATATACTTTGTGATGTTTAAGATTGGGAACATTTTCAGGCTGTCTCAATACTGGAAATTTGTTGTCCATTTTTTTTCACACATTTTCTGCCTTCTTTTACTACTCTTTACCAAAAGGTGGGTAAAGATAAGTAGATGAAAAAAAATGTTGCTTAAGTTTTTTATTGCCAGCTCTGTTTTAAGCCTGGCATAGAAGGGGGTTGAAACTTATTTTCATCATTCGGTTAAGAGCTATTCTTGGCTTTCACAAATCTTAGTCCTAGTTCTGTTATTGTTTCAGATAATTTAGAATTTGCCACATTGGCTAAAAAAACAACTCCACTAAATCAGGACATTAGTTTTACATTTTACTGTGCTACATTCTAAAATAAAATGACCATTTGTGCTGGGATGATTTTAGAAAAGTGAATAAGTAATATACAGTTTTCCTGGTTTTCTCATGGGCAGCCGAGAAAAATGCCACAGCAATCCTCAAGAAATTAAATTCTGAATTTTGCATGAAGAGAAGACTTGAAGAAATCTTATTTTAACTCATACTTTCATCAACTTGTGTCCTGTAGGTGGACTTTGTAAAAGGGGAATGAGGAAGACCAGAGGGAAGACAAGAGATGGTGTCAATTGTTATCAACGTATAATAGTTATCACATTTTTATTGAGATATAATTTATATAAATAAAATATGAGAGTTAAAATATTAAGTTCAGTAAATTTTGACAGATGTATACACTTGTGAACATCATTAAGGTACAGACAAATTCTGTCACTCTAGAAAGTTCCTCATGTACCTTCCCATTCTTCCAAAAATTCCTCGTGTTCCTCGCCCTTCCTTTTCCTCTACCACTCATAGAGGCAACCACTGATTTCTGTCACTATAGCTTAGTATTAGCTCTTCTTGAACTTCATATTAATGGAATCATACAGTGGGTACTGTTTTCTGCCTGGATTTATTTTTTTATTCAAGTTTTGGGATACATGTGCAGAATGTGCAGGTTTGTTCCATAGGTATACACATGCAAGAGTGGTTTGCTGCACCCATCAACCCATGATCTACATTAGGTATTTCTCCTAATGCTATCCATCCCCAAGCCTCCCACCCTGCAATAGGCCCTGGTGTGTGACGTTCCTCTCTCCGTGTCCATGTATTCTCATTGTTCAACTCCCACTTACGAGTGAGAACGTGGTGTTTGATTTTCTGTTCCTGTGTTAGTTTGCTGAGAATGATGCAATCCCATTACTGAGTATATACCCAAAGGATTATAAATCATTCTACTATAAAGACACCTGCACACATATGTTTACTGCAGCACTGTTGACAATAGCAAAGACTTGGAACCAACCCGAATGCCCCTCAATAATAGACTGGATAAAGTTGTTTCCAGTTTGGGAATATTATGAATGAAGGTGCCATGAACATTCATGTACAATTTTTTTATGCCAATCTGCTTTAATGTCTCTCGAGTGAGTACTTAGGAATGGGATTGCTAGAGCATAAGCCCAGTGCATATTTAACTTTATGAGAAGTGGTCAGTTTTCCAAATTTGTTATACCATTCTTCACTACCTCTTCACCACTGAATGAGATATTCTGTGGCCTAGCCAATCATCTACTGTTATTTACCTCTTTAATACGTTAAAGAGTGTGTAGTAGTGACTCATTGTGGTTTTAAATGGCATTTCTCTGATGAATAATGATGTTGAACAACTTTTCTTCTGCTCATTGGCCACTCACACTTCTTATTTTGTAAAGTATCTATGTCTTTTCACTCATTTAAAAAATTAGTTTGTCTTCTTATAGATTTCGTAGATGTTCCTTACTTTTTATGGCTGTGATTCTTGTAGGAGAGTTGTGAATATTCTTTCCCAGAATGTAGCTTGCCTTTTCAATTTCTTAAAGGGTGTCTTTCAAAGAGCAGAATTTTAAAATATTGATAAACGCTATTTTATCAATGTTTTCTGTTGTTGTTAGTATTTTAGCATTCTGTCTAAGAAATCTTTTCCTATCTCAAGTTTATGATATAATCTCTTTTCTTCTAGGATCTTCAGAGTTTTAACTTATGTATTTAGGGTTTATATAATCTATCTCAAGTAAATCTTCATGTATATTATAAGGTCAAGACTAATTTCTTTTCCATACACATATCCACTTATTCTAGTACATTTATCAAAAAGACGTTTTTCTCCACATTTAATTGCATTGGTGCCTTTTACAGAAGTCAAAAGTCACTTACTTACATAAATGTGGATTTATTTATGGACTCCATATTTTATTGTCTGTTTGTCTACTTTATGCCAATACTATATCCTTAGTTAAATTTTAAAGTCAGTTAGCATAAGTTCTCCAACTCTTTATTCTTTTTCACAATGTTTTAGCAATTCAAAATCCTTTATGTCCACATATGAATTTTAATATCAGCTTATCAATTTCTTAAAAAGCTGGCTTAGAATTTGATTGGAATTGCTTTGAGTCTATAGGCTAATATAGGGAGAATTAATATATTTACGACATTTAGTTTTGCAATCCATGGGTCCGTTATCTCTCTCAATTTATTTAGATCATCATTAATTTATCTCACCAATACTTTGTAGTTTCAGTAAATGGTATCCTGCATTATAAGCAGTTTCTTTTCTTTGATAGTGTAACTTGTATTGAATTTTAAATTTAACCTACTACTTGTTTTTAATAGTTAGTAGCAGTTACTTCCTCCTCTGAAGTCTTGAGTCCTTCAAAGTTACCTATGCAGATTGGAATCAACATTATACAAACTCTTTTAAATGTTATGTTTTGAGGTCCTCCCATGAATCACAAATGTTCTTCATGGCACAGCATCTAAAATGATGAATCCTTTCTAGAAGGCTTTCAATTTATTTTGCCCAGATCCATTGGAAGAATACTATCTATGGCACCTATAGCTTTACAAAATGTATTTCTTCCATAAGACTTGAAAGTCAAAATTACTTTTTGACCCAAGGGCTGCAGAAGAGATGTTGTGTTAGCAGGCATGAAAACAATCAGAGGTCATGGGTGAGTAGGTGTTATGTTAATGACTAGTAATATTTTGAAAGGAGGCTTTTTTTTTTTCCCCTGAGCAGTAGGTCTCAACAATGGGCTTAAAATATTTAGAAGACCATGCGATAAGCAGATATGCTATTATCCAGGCTTTGTTATTCTATTCATAGAGCACAAGCAGAGTAGATTTTGCATAATTCTGAAGTGCCCTAGGATTTTTGGAAGGGTGAAGAGCATTAGTTTCATCTTAAAATCACTAGCTGCATTAGCTCCTAAGAAGAGAGTGATTATAACACTACAAGGTGACTATAATTAACAACTATTTGTTGTATATTTTCCAATAGCTAGAAGAGCAGTTTGAATGTTCCCAACACAAATAATAAATATTTGAGGTGATGGATTGCTAATTTCCCTGATGTTATCATTATATATAGTATACATGTATCAAAATAGCTCACTGTATCCCATAAATGTGTACAATTTTTATGTATCAATTAAAAATAATAATAAAAAGCAAAATAAAAGTGAAGAATAAATTTAAAAATAGAATCATCCTGCCTTTGAAATTTTGAAGCCAGGCATTGACTTCTCTTCACTAGTTATGAAAGTCCTAGATGTCATCTTTTATTAGTAGAAGGCTATTTCTTCTACACTGAAAATCTGTCTTTTAGTGTAGTCACCTTCATCAACCATCTTACCTGTATCTTCTGAATAACTTGCTGCAGCTTCTATGTTAGCATTTGCTGCTTTACCTTATGCTATTATGCTATGGAGATGGTTTCATTTTTTACACCTCATAAACAAATCCCTGCTAACTTCAGACTTTTCTTCTGCAGCTTCCTACTTCTCTTGGCTCTCATAGAATTGAAAAGAGTTAGGACTTGGATTAGGGTTTGGCTTGGAAATGTGGTTGCTTTGATCTATTTATACAACTAAAACTTTCTCTTTTTCCATATCAGCAATAAGCCTGTTTCACTTTGTCATTTGTGTATTCTCTAGACATCACTTTTAATTTCCTTCGTGAATGTGTCCTTTGTATTCACAGCTTGGCCCAAGAGCCTAGCTTTCAGCTTGTTTTGGCTTTCGACATTCCTTCTTCACTATGCTTAATTATTTATAGCTTTTGATTTAAAGTGAAATTTGTGTGACTCTTCCTTTCACTTGAACACTTAGAGGTTACTGGACGGTTATTAATTGGTTTAATTTCACTATTGTTGTGTCTCAGGGAATAGGGAGGCCTGAGGAGGGGGAGTGAGATAAGGAGCAGACAGTTGGTGGAGCAGTGAGAACACACGTAACATTTGTTAAGTTGACTGTCTTGCATGGGAGTGGTTTGTGGTGCCCCAAAACCATTATAGTAGTAACATCAAATATCCCTGATCATAGATCACCATAGTAAATGTCATAATAAAATTAAGTTTGAAATACTGTGAGAATTACCAAAATGTGACCGGGAAAGATGAAGGGAGCACATGCTGTTGGAAAAATGGTGCCGATAGACTTGCTCAATGCAGAGTTGCCACAAATCTTCAGGGGGTAAAAAACACAGTATCTTTAAAGTAAAATAAAATGAGGTACACTTCTATGTTCTTTATCTTTCATTAGACTTTATATGTGCACCATTATGTCCTTTGTGAATAAAGGCAGTTTAACTTTGTTGACAATTTTTTATAGCATTGAAAAAAGTTTATTTTGAGTTAAAAATATGTGTCCTTGTAAATTTCTTTTCTTTTTAGAAAATTTCTTCAAAAAAAAAAAAAAAGGGTACATGTGCAGAACATGCAAGTTTGTTACATAGGTATACGTGTGCCGTGGTGGTTTGCTGCACCTATTGACCAGGCCTCTAAGTTCCCTCCCTTAGGCTTCCAGCCTGCAACAGGCCCTGGTGTATGATATTTGCCTCTTTGTGTCCATGTATTTTCATTGTTCACGTCCCTCTTATAAGTGAGAATATGCATGTTTAGTTTTCTGTTCCTGTGTTAGTTTGCTGAGGATGATGGCTTCCAGCTTCATCCATGTCCCTGCAAAGGACATGATCTCATTCCTTTTTATGGCTGCAAAGTATCCCATGGTGCATATGTGCCACATTTTCTTTATCCAGTCTGTCATTGATGGGCATTTGGGCTGGTTCTATGTCTTTCATATTGTAACTAGTGCTGCAGTAAACATACATGTGCATTTGTCTTTATAGTAGAATGATTCCTTTGGGTATATACCCAGTAATGGGATACTGGGTCAAATGGTATTTCTGCTTCTAGATCCTTGTTATGTCTTAAATTATTTTCTCTGGCTGGGATCTCTAGTTACAATGTTGGATAGCAGTGATGAGGTCAGATAATATAGTAATTATTAAAACTTTCTACATAAATAATTCTTGAGCCAGATAGCTTCATTAATTATCTAAACATTTAAGAAAAAACTGCTAATGTTATGCAATTTATTTAAGAAAATAATGGAGAAAAGAATACTTCCCAGCTTGTTTTGTGAAGCTAGCATTACTTGATATCAAAACCTGACAAGGACATTATTAGAAAAGAAATTATGAACCAATAACTTTATGAGCATAGACATAAAAATTCTTAATAAAACAATAGAAAATTAAACCCAGAGAGATGCATAAAGACAAATTTACCAAGGAATGCAAGGTTAGTTTAGTATTTGAAAATCAGTAGTGCAAGTCATATTTAACAAATAAAAGAGAAAAATCATATAATCATCTCAATCGATACTGAAAAGCATTTGAAAAAAAAGGTAACACCTGTTCATGATTAAATGGAATAGAAGGGATATTTCTCATTTGATAAAGGAAATCCATAATAATCCTATAGCAAACAACACATATTATAGTGAAATATTAAAATATTTCCCTGTGGAATTTGATCTTACTTGCTTATAATTTTATTAAATGCATATATGACATTTTATAAAATATTGGTTGCCATTATTATATTATTATGACCTAATTTTAGTTAGGAGAAAATCACTTTTCTGGTACCCAACAATTTGTCAATGCTGTTTAGTTTAACAGTCTGTCTGTTGCATCCACAAGCTGTATCCACACCAGATTAGGAACACACTTCAAAGAAGAACATCTCTGTTTAGCTTCCCCCTTTTCATATTTGAAAACTTTATGCTGGCAGAAAAATAGAGGAAAAAAGGTTGTCTCACAGAACAAAATAAAGACTCTTCATGTTAACCTAAGTACTAAAGTATGACTGATTAGGATGCTAGATGTGAGAATGGAAATAAAAGGATACAAGAGACATTTAAAAATAGATAGTTCTGGACTGCTGAGTGTACATAGAAGGTAAAGGATGGTGATAGGATGAATAAAGCATAGGAGATTTTATATTTGTTGCTCTTTGCTTAAATTAGTCTTGGCTCCTCTCTTTGACTAGTCAATTCCTCCTCACCTTGTTTTTAATCAATATTTTTGAGATAACGGTAGATTTACATGCAGTTATAAGAAATAATACAGAGAGATACTCTGTATCTTTTTCTCAGTTTGCCCCAAGGGTGACATCTTGCAAAATTATAATACAATATCACAATTAGGATATTGACATTGATACAGTCATGATAAATAGCATTTTCATCATTACAAGAATCCTTCATTTTGTGCTTTCATGGCCACAATGACTTCTCTCCTGACCCCATTCCCTACTTAGCCCTGGAAACTACTACTTCTATAATTATGTAATTTCAAGATTGTTATATGAATGGAACGATGTACTATAATATGTGTTGAAGTTAGAATGATTCCTCTCACTTTATAATTAATTTTTTCAAATATATTTGGAACTTCTAAACTTTTTCTTCATATGAATTTTAGAATAATCTTGTCTATATATACAAAATATTTTGCTGAGATTTTTATAGGAATTTTGTTAAAATTATAAATTCAAATATGGGAGAATTTACATGTTTGCCATGTTGAATCTTCCATTCCATGAACTCAATATGTATCTTCATTTATTTAGATCCTCTTTAATTTCTTTCATGAGTCTTTTACAGTTTTCAAAATACAAGTTAGAACTATTATTATATTTATTAACCTAAAAATTTTTATTTTTGAGTGATTATAAAGTGTTACTGTTTTTAATTTTGGTGTTCACATGTTTATTGCTAGTAGATAGGAAAAATTGATTTTTGTATGTTTATCCTGTATCTTGCAACCTTACTAAACTTATTAGTTCTAGGCACTTTTTTGGTAGATTCTTTAGGCTTTTCTAAATAGAAAAACTTATCATCTGCAAGAAGGGACTGTTTTCTTTGCAGTCAGTCTATCTTTTATTTCCTTTTCTTGCCTTCTTGTACTGGGTAGAACTTCCAGCACTTTATTGAATAAAAGCAGTGAGAGCAGACATGCTTGCCTTGTTTCTGACCATAGTAAGGAAGCATTCAGTCTTTTACCATCATGTGTACCGTTAGCTGTAGTTTTTTTTTGTAGATAATCTTCATCAAATTGAAGCTTTCCTCTGTGCCTGTGTTTCTGAGAGTTTTTATCAGGAGTCATTGTTGAATTTTGCCAAACACTTTTTCTACATCCTGTGTAGTTTTCCAAACTTGGAAACTCTTCTGCACTCTAGCTGCCTTCACATGGTAAATGTTTTCATATCATTCTGTGTTCCTCTGTTTGCTTTGCCAGAAAGGAGTCCACCTTAAATTTTAAGACAATGTTGTGAATAGAGAAAAGGAAAACTTTCTGCATCATAGAATAGAAGTCAGAATTTGGGCCAAGATTTTACTCCTGGCTCTTGCATAAGGCCAGGATTTTACTCCTGGCTCCTTCTATCCTTTGCATAATGAGATCATATTCTCTTTGAGTCTGTTTATTCATTTACAAATAGAAGAAAAATAGCTGCAGTGATGATCAGGTGACTTGACAGAGGAAATGCTTAGTCAATGTAATTGATTTATAGATAGTAATTAATGTTAGTTTTCCCCAGCATTTTGTAGTTTTCTTTTATTATTTATTGCTTTACCAGAATAAGTCATTCGGCAAGTAGAAACACATATACTCCTCTAGAGAACACACTGATATGAGAATATACTAGGTCTACACTCCTCATTCAGGAACAGTAAGAGACAAGTATACATCTAGTTCCACCAAGAAAATACACACACACACACACACACACACACGTGCACAGACACACAGACACACACACACATTAACGTATCAGTAATAGTGAGAAAAACTTTTATAGCGACTCTGAAACATCTACTATACCTTGAAAATAACTTAGTATTTAGATGGGAGGAGACACAGTTCTACCTACCATGTTAAAAAAAAGATCGCCTGAGTTGTGTCCTGAGCTGTCATAGATAAGTGTCTTCACCCCTTTGTTACTAGCCTGTGTTCAGAAAGACTGGAATGAGAAAGGAACGATGACGTCTTTGGAAAGAGAAAAGTGTATATATTTTCTGGTGGGATTAGGAGAAATGGGGGAGCCAAGTATTCCTACAGGAAGCTGTACCTTTCTCAGCATTCACAGTGTGTTCTCTAGGGGAGTATATGTGATCCTACTTGCCGAGAGGAAGGAGAAAAAGTCCCTGTGCAGCCCCTAGGAAATCTTAGTAGAGTCAATTCCTGAAAAATAGGTAAACACTTTGGTAGAATAAGTCAAAGAATAATAGTGATACATCTCAGATTTTCCAGGATATTTCTGGTTGAAATTGTCCAAATCACTCTTGGTGATGTTTTAATTTTTGATTTGGGAAACATAAACACTATACTTTACTTCTATGTTTAATGTTAGTGATTTTTCTGCCACAGCAATATTCTAGACTTATCTAGTTTTTTCCCTCTTAATTAAATAATTCTTATTTGAATTTATTTATGTTCATTTTAAGAAAGAGTTACTGATTATGAGATTGCCCCTTGTTACAATCTTGCTCCTTGGGGCAGAATGTGACATTTCACATGTATATATACTTACCTCTCTTGGGCAAAAGCATCTCCCTTTGTTCTGAACATGGTCATCTGAACATTCTGTGAAGCATTTCTATCCTTCCAGGATATTTTATTTATTGTTTTCATGGATCAAGAGAGACTGTTTCATAAATATTTTCAAATACTTCTGGATTTGTATCCTAAAAAGAGAAAACAGCAGGTCATTTTTTTTTTCTTTCAAGAGACTGCTGTAAGTTGGACTTCCTCTTAACATGAAGAAGAGAATGAAATACTTTGTGACTCCATTATGAGTATGATTTAATATATTAAAACTCCATTATTAGCAGGCTGTGCCTTGGCTTAGTTTACAGAGATCCCAGGAACAGAAATGTAGATCAAAACACTGATTTTTTTTTTCACTGGCACAAACTCCACATACTTCACTTCTTGACTAATTTGTTAAAATGTTTGGCAGAGCATTTAGTTATCAGGTAGCCATTCTGAGTAAACTAGAGTCCTATGGTCCTTTAACAGTGCAAAATTATATTTTCTTTTTTCTAATATCCCAGTATTGTATGTATGCTCATTTATGTTCTTGGTTTAACAGAAACATTGAACATTCCCCCACTTTGAATCTACCCTAAATCATGTGTTTGCATATTTTTGTCATGGTAAGTCATAATATATAAAATACAATTAAGAAAGCCTTAATTAAGCTTCATAAGTAAATGATATATACTTAAATACAAATTATCACATTTATAAAATAAATTTTCTATATTTGTCCAACATCAGTTAAATTCCTTAATTCTTATAATGGTTAACACAAGAACAGTAACTGCCACCAAGTCCACATTTATCTTCTCTATCATATGTAAGATATGACAGGGCTGGAGTATCTTCTTAGGATACGCTTTCATCAGAACAGATAACCTATTACATCAGAGATTCAAAGAAGTAAAGTAAGAGAGAAGGAGTTACATTTTTTTTTACCCCCAATGATGTCATCACCTCAGTATGTTAATGGGGATCTCTGCACTTGAGATTATGTACCTTACGAAGTAATTTACTTTAATAACTACTTTAGACAGTGGGTATTTCCCATACAGAAAATAAGAATTCAGGTTATTTATATTCTGGAAAGAACCATATCTGCTGCTTAAAGTGAAGCAGACCTGAAGTTTACACAACAGTTCAGAATAATCTTGTTTATCAAGCTCTTTGGATAAATAGAAAAATATCCACCTTATCTTGAGTTGCTATTCAGCTTGAGCTGAATTAGTTTACCACTTAAGCTCTCCTGGAAGGTGACTGGTGCATTATCTGTGAAGATGACTGGAATGTTAGCCCACTGAAGTTGTAACTCGTCGAACACTGTTCAAGTGACCTAGAAGAGTAAATCAACCATCTGCTGGTACTCAGTTCTCAGGGAGCACTTTACACATTGAAAAATCAGATTCAACAGATATTAACCATAGTTTCTCATGTTATGATTTCTGGTGGAATTCCTTTAGACTCAGTCTTATTCTTCAAAATCTGCATTTTTGGGAACCCTAGGTAGCGTTTCTCCTTCTTACATAGAGACTTGATGTTCCTAACTGGTTACAAACTTGGATTCATCAGAAGAATTGGCTTGTGAGCACAAATAATAACTCATGGAAGAGAAAGACACCATCATAGAAAGATTCAACGTTCATGGAATTTCCTGGAATCTGCAGCTATCTAAAGACTCTGTTCCACTTTCTCTGGCTACTATCTACCTTCAATAGTGTCAGATTCAATGTCTAACCATGGAGTATCTCATACTTAGACTGGGTGAGTGCAGATACAATTGCATGAAATTTTTAAACATCACATTATAAAAATTTCAAGTATGCAAAAGACTTGAGAGAACATGTACTCCTTACCCTGCTTTAACAATTTCTCCAACATTTTGTCAATTTTGTGTCATCTACTCCCCCCCATTTATAATATTCTTTGTTGAAATATTTTAAAGCAACTCCAAACATCATTTCTTTTTACCTATGAATACTTCAATAATTTACATGGATTTTTAATGGCTTGCTATTTATTTTTAGGGTTTCTTTTAGTATCTTTGACCTCTCTCACAGCTCATCTCGCAAGGTGGCCTATCTTGTTGTCAGATAGCTCTAGCTAAAGTTCATTCCTTGTTTTGTGAACCATGAGGCCGCATATTCTGTGTTGACCCAAGTTGGGTCAGAAAGACAGTTTTCAAGAGGGCATAGCTTCTAGGTCTCTGCCACAGCTTGTCTACTTTCCTTGGTTGTCATCTACTAGAACCATGGCAGCCATGCTGGGATATAATTTTTCACTGGGCTCAGAAAAAGAGGGTGGTATTAGGCAGAGTCAAGAGTAGGAGCTAAGAAAATAAAAAAAGACAAGGCAGAAAATATACCAAAGGTGCATATTTAAGGGATAATGGGGAGGATTCTCTGATGTTGAGGATGAGTCTCCTCAAAGCACAGAGGAGTCTCTCCACTTGTGAATTATGTACTAAGGACACCAATGGTGAACTGATTTATAGTAGGTGTCTCCTGTGACTGAGAAAGCTGAGAGTGGGGATTATGAGTAAGAAATAATTCTCAAACGTATCCCAGTTTTATAGATCTTTAGAAAGGGAAGCAAGGAAACACAAGGATAACTGCACTGAAAACATTTATGAACTATATGGCATTGTTGTAACTTATTTTTAATGAGAAGTAGCAAACTCTTAGTGGAAACACTCTGGGGTATATGCATCCAGGGTTAGCGAAGCTCCAGGGTTATGTCTTATTCAGGCATATTTAGGAGTACTGGGGAGAGAGAATACCCCAGAAAATAGGGGTTGGCATCTGTGGAAAGGAGAGAAAGACAGACTGTATTCTAGAGTCTTAAGGATAAAAAAAAAAATAAAGTGGAAAATGTGAAGTCATCTTGTGAATACAGAACAGCTGTTTAGGCTTGATAGGTAGGTTGGGGTTATCTAGATAAAGTTCCCAGCAATCCAAGGTGACTTTCGACATTGTGTCTTCTGTGCCTTGAGTTAGAAAGGTACACACACACATTTATGAGTTAAAAAAAAGACTCCTGTTACGAATTTATTTATAGTGAAACCTCTAGTAAAAGCCTGAATTCAAAAATGTTTGTAGCAGAATACAAATATTCTTGTTTTGTCATTTATTCTGGTGAAAGTCAAGTTGTTTCAGCATGATGGTTCTGATACTGAAATGGTCTGAGGAAAGTGGAGGAAAAGTGGAGTTTCATGTTTTTAAAAACTTGTTTTGTAAGTCTTGAAATAATTTATGCACACATAGGCATTGCAATAATGCTGCAAAGAGTTCCCACAGTCCCTGTTACCCAACATCCCTAACAGAAAGCATGTAACATAATCATAGCACAAGTATCAAAACCAGGAAATTGACATTAGTAAACCCTATTAACTAAACTGTAGATCTTTTTTCAGATTTCAGTAGTTCTTACATGCATTCACTTCCTTTATAGCATATAGTTCAATGAAACTTTATCACAGGTATAGATTTGCGTAATCATCACTACAATCAGGATGGAGATCTCTTCAGTCATTCTGAAGGAACTTTCTGGTGCAGTCCTTTGTAGTCTTATCCTTTCCTCAACCTAATGCCTGGCAGCCACTAATCTCCATCATTAAAAGTTTGTCGTTTCAAGACTGTTATATGAATGGAATAATAACTATGCAACCTTTTGAGACTGGCCTTTTTTTCCTGGTCAACATAATACCCTGATATCCATCTAAGCTGTGTGTTTCAATTGCTGGGTAAGATTCTATTTTATGGATGTAACACAGATTGTGTATCCATTCATGCGTTGAAGGGCATTTGGGTTATTTCCCCCCCCGAATTTGGGGCTATTACTCAAATTACATCTTACTATTTTCCCTAAATATATGAATCCCAAAGTGTAACTGTATCATTTAAGACTTAATTCCATGTGGAATGAATTTCTAGAAGCATAAAGAATAGGTTACCAGTTTTCCCAGGATTACTATGATGATTAATTTTTAGCTGAATAAAATATGAATACATCAATTCATTTTTGTATGTGTCAAGAATGTACTGAGAATCATAGGAAAACAGAAAGATAATAATTGTTATAAAATCATGGGGAGTACCTGAGTTCTAAAAAACCCACAAAGATCTTTAAAGAAAGAAGCATGACTGTAGTTTCAGAATTCCTTTCTCAGATAGTGCCAGAGTCAATCTTCCTGTTACTTGAGGCTAGATATCCAGCTTCTTGTTCTTCACTTACGCTTTCTCCTATACTTGGCTTTTCTCCATGAAGGGTCCTGTTTCAGCACATTGGACAGAAAAACACAAGCACAGTGCAAAAATAGATGTGAATGTTGTGCTGATACAGATACCAGTGTGTGTTTTAAAGGTTACTCTGCTTTTCTAGGGAAATTAACTTTGGATAAAACCCAGGTCAAGCCTGTTCGAAACTGTTACCCCAAGGCAATTATTCAGCATTACAAACACATGGTTTCCACATCATTTATTATTTTATTTAACTTCTTGAGCACATAAAGTTTTTGTCCCATTTGTGAGTCTTGATGCATGCAGTTGACTGTGTTTGGGTCATTTCCTCTTCCACATTGGGAAAAACTATCTTTCATGATCTCTCTGTTTTTTCAAAGTTGTTAAACTTTTATCTTCTTTAAATGATTTTTTGTGATGATCTGGTGTTTCTTGTCATGTTTCTGTACCTGTATATGCTGCTGTTGTGTATTTCTGTTTGTTCATCCTGCATCTCCCATGGAATCTCCCATCTTCTATTCTTTATCATCAAGACTCTCTACACAGTAAGGGCTCCATCTGTATTGACTGTTGATCTATTGAAGGGACACCCCTTTGGGGACAGGTTCTACACAAGGTTGATGGGTAAACCCAGGCTTATTTGCCTTCAGATTTTCTCAACAATTCTTCCATATGCTGGTAGTATCTATTCTCTTCTAGGAACGTTTTTTTTTAAAGAATAAAATTGCCTTGGGCTTCTCGGACCCTCTGGTAAACTAGGTGTCATGATGGAAAGTAGGTTGGTCTGATCAAAGGAGTCCTGGCATGGAGATGAGAGGACCTGGGATCTGGTAGTGGATTAGCTTCTCACTCCTAACATGGTCATGAATATATTATCTGCTTTCTTCCTCATTAGCAAAATCAGATAGATATAAAAGGCTTTCTAGCAGACTGGGTGGTGGTTATGGCAAAGGGGGAACTTAAAAAATTTTGGACTGAGATGTGGGAGTCACATCATTGTCCATTGCAGGCATAACCAAACAAGCCACCTTTAGTTTAGAGCACAAGCTTGCAAGTCTAGTGACACTGTTCAATCATACATTTTAATCTCTATAAAATGTAATATTCTCCTATGCATAAAGGTAGTACCCATAGCACTTGAGTACCTCGAAGGGAATTTTGCCCAAAAAGCAGCAGACATATTGTATGATATGTCCATCTATGAAGGTCCTGGTTCAGGCTGAGCTGACAGAATGGAAGGCTACTGTATTGCAGAAAGGTCAGAAACCTGTAATTATTTTTAAAATTTTAGGGTTTTGGAACCTATTTTTATAGCAAAACAAACTTGCTATGGCTTTGGCTCATGGATGGGTAAAACAAAGTAGACACTTTCACCTTTTAAAAAAGGGAAAGTTTGACACTGTCAGCGTGTCTCAGTGCCCACTGCCGTCCTGCTGATAGATCATGTGCTTGATGCACTGTTATTTGGGTGATAAGATCACTTTTAAGTCATGGTCATTTACTCCGACTGACAGAATGAAGGAGTCCTGTTTGTCTGAGTTTCAGCATTCCTCAAACTAGGTTTCAAAAAGAATTTCTTCCAAAGGAATTCATCAAGGACTATCGTAATTTCATACCAAGAAGAAAACTGTCAAAATATGTCATGAGTCCAACTACAAACCTAGCTCAAGCTGTCATAGTCTCTCATTCAAACTACTAAATTGAATTCCTAACTAGGTTTCTACATTGACTCTTGCTCCTCCATAGTCAGTGCTCCACACAGCAGCCAGAATATCTTTTAAAATTACAATTCTGTTGAAAACATAATTCCCATTGCAAAGCCTTTGGCAGTTTTCTCTTAGAAGTGTGTGCAATACAAATGGTTTGCTATAGCTCACCAGAACCAAGCGTGATTTGGCCTGAGTCAGTCTCTTCAATTTCACCTCCTGCCACTCTCCCCTTTGCTTGCTTTCCTCCAAGCACACTGGGGTTCTTACTTTTTTTTTGGATTTGCCTCAGGGCCTTTGCACTTGCAGTTGCCTCTACTGGACATTTCACATTCCTCCAAATTTTGCCTGACTCCCCTACTTCATTTGTGATCAACATAAAATCACTCCCTCACTCTTTCCCCACTCTTTATCCTTCACTATTCTTTATTTTTCTTCATGGCTCTTGTATACTTTAGATCATAATATATATTTGTTTATTTATTGGCTTATTTCTTGCCTTCTTGTCTAGAGCGTAACCTTCTTGAGAGCAATGATGTTGTCTTTTTCATGATGCACCCCATGCCTATAATGTCTGGCACAGAATAGGTTTTTGATTAATATTTTTTAAATGGGTGAAAGAGAATAGAGGTATCTGACATAGTGGGGGTCCAATAGGCCTGAGGTCAAATCCAAACCTAGTAGATTCTGGATATTAATCCTTTGTTAGATACATAGTTTATAAATATTTTCTCCAATACTTCAGGTTGTCTCTTTTCTTTGTTGATTATTTCTGTAGCTTTGCAGAAGCTTTTAGATTAAATTAAGTTCCATTTGTCCACCAGGAACTTAGACAACTCAAGAAGAACAACAACAAACAAATAATCCCATTAAAAAGTGGGCTTTGAAGTACATGAACAGACATTTCTCAAAAGAAGGTATACATGTGGTCAACAAACATGAAAAAATGCACATCATCAGTAATCATCAGAGAAATGCAAATTAAAACCACAATGCAATACTATTTTATACCAGTCAGAATAGTGATTATTAAAAAGTCACAAAAAAACCTAACAGATGTTGGTGAGGATGCAGAAAAAAGATAACGATTTTATACACTGTTGGTGGGAAGGTAAATTAGTGCAACCCCTATGGGAAACAGCATGGAGGTTTCTCAAAGAGCCAAAAATAGAACTGCCATTCAATCCAGCAATCCCACCACCAGATATCTCCATAAAAGAAAACAAATCATTTTATTAAAAAGACACTTGCACTAATATGTTTTTCACAGTACTATTCACAATAGCAAAGTCGTGACATCAGCACCTAGATGTCCATCATGGGGGATTGGATAAGGAAACTGTGGCATATATACCATGGGACACAACTGAACACAAAACAGAATGAAATCACATCTTTTGCCGAAACATAGATGAACCTGGAGGCCATTATCCTAAGTGAAAGAATTCAGAAACAGAGAATCAAATATCGCATGTTCACATGTATGAGTGAGAGATAAATAATGGGTACACAGACATGATGGAAATAATGGACTCTGGGGACCCCAAAAGCATGGAGGGCAGGAGGGGAGTGAGGGTTGAAAAATTACATAGTACGTACAGTGTTCACTCTTCAGGTGATGGTTAACACTAAAATCCCAGACTCACCACTACCCACTATATCCATGTAACAAAACTGTACTTGTACTTCTTAAATCTTTTTTAAAAATCCATATTTTACTAGTGGGCGATTATTGGAATATGAAACATTTCAGTTCAACTTGGTAAGCTTTAGTCTTTGTGTTTTAAAATGTATCTGATGCTGCCTTCATAGTTTGTTAGGAGCACTAAGTGAATAGTAGAAATCCTGCCAGAGAGTGATTCACATTCACTCATTCTGAATCTATGAAGCTGTTTCTGAGCACTGACTGTAAAGTGTGCTAGAAGTTCAAGTTTTTAGGTTTTGTCATTTTGTGACAGGATGATGTGGAACTCGAGGGGCTGATCAAAGCCCTCAGAGGGTTGTAGGCCATGAAAGTTCGAGAACCACTGGGTCATGTCCATGCAAAATGAAAAATAGTTAAATTGAAAAACAGATGTCCTTGTGCCTCCTAATTCCCAGCAGGAGCTCTCATCTGAAGCCTGAGAAGGCTCCTTTGGGTTTCTGTGAATGTTGTCAAGGGCATCAAGGATGCTAGACTTGCATTTAGATGTCCAAACCTCTGTGCTGGAAAGGATGGGAAAGAGAACTGTTGCACTTGAGCAAGTATTAGAATATGTGAGGTAATGGAGATGCCTCCTCCCTCATGCCCCTGTTCTTGTCAGGCCTGTTCGTTAAGGTCCAGGCCCCATTCCCTACTTTTGTTTCCTTTAATTACCCTTATGAGACCGCATCTAAAATCCCAAATCCTGCCAAGTGAATGCAGTACTTAAAGATTTGACTACTGGATGTCTGCTCTTGCAGAAAACAGCCAAGAGCTAGAGTAAGACAGAGAGCAGCATACCTGTAATACATCTCATTAAAATAATGCCAACTTTTATAATATGTATGAGGTGCTACGTAGTCTGCCAAGAACTTTTTATCTATTAATTTTGTTTAGTCTTCACAACTGTTCATTTCACTTCCTGTTAGGGAGATAGCTGTTATTAGATCCAATGTAGAGACTGGGAAATACTGAGGTCCAGAGAGTAGATGTCCGAGGCCACCGAGCTGGGCAGGCATGGGGCAGAGCCACAAGCTCAGGCATTATGGATACTAGGCCCATGTGCCTGTTTGGAGGAGGGGGAGCTGGCACCAGCTCCTAGGCCCCCAAATATTCCAGCTGTATTGCTCCCCTATTCTTAGTTCATATGTATTGCTGTAAAGGAATACCTAAGGCTGGGTAATTTATAAAGAAAACAGTTTATTTGGCTTGCAGTTCCACAGGCTATACAAGAAGCATGGTGCCACATCTTCTGCTTCTGGTGAGGGTCTTAGGAAGCTTCCACCCATGGCAGAAGGAAAAAGGGAACAGATATTACATGGTGAGAAAGGAAGGAAGGCGGTTGGGAGGGGGGAGATGCCAGGCTCTTTTTAATAGCCAGCTTGGCAGTGGGGGCTGGAGGAGACTCTTGGGGGAACTAATAGAGTGAAAACTCATTCATTACCTTGAGGACAACACTAAGCCATTCATGAGGGATCCACCCCTATGATCCAAATTGCTGCCACCAGGCCCCACCTCCAACATTGGGGATTAAATTTCAACATAAGGCATGGAGGGGACAGATATCCAAACATTATCCTGATAAATGGTTAAACTCCAGGAGAGAGATCTATGCACCTCCCAGTCCCAAGGCAAGTTGGGATTCATGATTAGTTAAAACTTTATCAGAGCCATCCACGTTGGAAATCACATCTAAAACTTGAATAATTTTACAGTTTACAGAGCATATCCACAACCTTGATTTATTCACGTTCCCAGCTGACTTCTAAGGCAGAGGATCTTTTCACTTCTCCTATTACTCAGTGCCACTACTGAGCCTGTGCACTGACCCCACAGGTACCTGTGGTGCTCTCTGCGATGGTGCACGTCCCCTCTAGTCTAAGGCGATCCTGCTGGAACCGAGAAGCCAGCCAGCCTCTCTCTGGTCACCACCAGCACTTCATTCATTATATATACCAGGCACGGGAATGTTTCTTTTGCTTGTTAATTTTTGTTCTTGCTCTTATCTGCATCTGTCTTCCTTCCCCCAAGTGGACTGCCAGACCCTGCAGAACAGGAAAGGGAATCCTTTTTCCTTTATTATTATTTTCTCAATTCTTGCTATAGAACTGTACAACTAGTCAATGCTTAATAAATACTGGTAAATTGAATGATCAACTCCATAGAAATGGACTGTTACCTGGCTTGTTAGTTTTGTAAGAACAGGGAGCATAATAGTAGCAACTAGTGTGTAAGAGTAGACTATGTGGCATTATTTAAGGGCTTTGTGCACATTAATCCATTTATCCTCTCAGTGACCCAAAGCACTACTATACTGAAGTCCATTTTCTACATGGGGAAATGATTGCTTTTGGCGAAGCCAGTGTGCAGAAGGTCTTGTTTCACTACCCCTAAAATAGTGCATGTGCAGGAGGACTAGTATTGCTGTACTTTGGAAGGTCTGTGGCTGAGGGAATGTAGAATTGCAGATTTATGGGTTGGAAGTTGATTTAGAAGACACAGGTAACAGAAATAACAGTCTTATCAGATTTACCAGTGTCTTCCACTTCCTTAACTTCACATGCTCAGGAAGGACAGTACCTGCAGAATGCATCTGCTGCTGAAAAATGAGAGCTGTTTCTTGTTGGTACTCTTTAGGGACATTTTAGCATAGTGGTAGACTCAAGATGTTGACTTTTCTTTTTACTTTCTGTTTGATCTTGGCAGATTATTAAGGATCTCTGGATCTGAGTTTGTTTATCTGTTGATTGGGGTTCATGATAGCCACTTCTCTAGGTTATGATGGAGGTGAAATGAGATGTTATGTGTGCAAAGGACCTGGTAGCAAGAATGACATGTGGAGGAAGGCTCATTCAGTAAACATTGCCTGTTATTGTATGCTGGCATTATCTTAAAATCCTAAATAAGCTTTAAGTTTTGGATGAGAGTCAGAAGTGTTGGGTTGATGAGGCATTCTACTGCTACAGATTGCAGGCTTTTCCCTGATGTCACACGGTGTTGAAAACGCTTGTTCTGAGACAGCCCAGAAGGGTAAAAAAAAAAAAAAAAACATTCTGGAAAGCCTGGTGTTTTGTACGATGTTGTGAGTAAGACATTTATAGTTATTGAGCCAAAATTTCCACTGTAATAGAAAAAGCAGTTGCTTTTAAACTTCTGGTCCAATTTAGTAATTACGGGTGAGTTAAAATATAGGCCATTTGAATTGGATTTGGAGGATAAAGTAAGTTGCTGTCCTACAGTGGGGATGACTCATAGAGGAGGTAGCTTGACATAGTGGAAATAGCAGCTGATAAGGAGCCAGGAGACCCGAGTTCCTGGCCT
This sequence comes from Sapajus apella, assembly GCF_009761245.1. Classification (NCBI taxonomy): domain Eukaryota; kingdom Metazoa; phylum Chordata; class Mammalia; order Primates; family Cebidae; genus Sapajus; species Sapajus apella. The sequence goes on along the minus strand of NW_022436961.1, from coordinate 11,646,020 downwards.
GGATTTGCACAAATAAACTGTAATAGCCTTCAGGCAAATTATTAAACATCTCAGTTTTCTAGTCTATAAAATGAGAAGGCTGTGTTTGTGATGGATCTTTCAACATCCATAAGGTTATACCAGGCAGGTCACTGAAAATGAAATGTGTTATCTGTAGTTGTTAGGGAATAAAGTATTCTTGCTAGTGCAATATTCTTCTTTGGAGAGGATTACAACATAAACAAGAACCCATGAGAACACATCAGTGCCAGAATGATATAGACATAAGCAGACACCTGAGGCTCTCTGATATCCCCAGGCCATTGCTATGTCCTAGGAAAACATAGCTGTGTTAGTTACGAGTTTTGTGATGATGAGTCTTTATAAGCAGAAGATTTACTGGGAACTAGAGATGGAATTTTTAAATGGTTTCCATGTTCTGGATGTCCTGTACATGGGCTTATGCTCTGCCACATCTTGAGAAATAATTTATTGATTAAACTCAAGTTGGCAAATGTAAAAACTCATTTGAGTTAGCTAGCCTGTTTACTTGTTCTTGGCATTATTCTTCTTATTTCAGTTGTAGGCATGAAGCCACATTTTGGGCAGATCATCTTTATAATAGGCTTAAGGCTTTACAACATCAGATTTTGAATGGTAACATTTTCGGCTCTCTGAGTTGCCTATCACCTGTAAAATTAAGATAGGTCAAGTATGAAGCAGATGGATTGAAAGATTCCCTGGAGTTATTCACTGACATTATAAGGGTGCCTCCTGTGGTACAAATAGACACATTCCTGAGAGTTGTAAAAATTAATGTTTTTACAAATTGAATCCAGTTTACCTATTGACTTACATTAGAATTTTGGAGATACTTTATCTTCATTTCTGATTGATTTTCAATTAGCAAAGTTTCCTGCCATTTTATCTTTAAATTTCTTAGTTTCCTTTTTTTCTGCAAGTGGTTAATGATCCGTGAACAAATGTTGGAGCAAGTCAGAGATGCTTCTGTGTATAGTCACCTTATAGATATTTCTGGTGTGCAAAGGAGTGAGCTACCTGGGAGATGAGAAACCTTGCTCCTAGTGTTTTCTCTGCACCCACAAAGGTGTGTGTCTTTGAATAAGGTCTTTTTGCCTGTTTCAGGAACCATTCTCTCATTTGTAAATTATGAACTCCATTGGTCCTATCTGGCTTTAATATTATAGACAATTGAGTAGGAAAAGAGAACTTTCTGTAAATCATAACTGCTCAATTTTTCTTTTTATACATTAATTTTCTTAGAGTATACCTATATGTAAGTGAATAATGGCCTCCATTTATTATCCTTATTTTTATTTGGCTTTTTGTTTGACCTGCAAATTCCTTTTTGGCTGGATTAGATTGGAAATCTTTGGGAGGCTCATTCAGCCCAGACAGATTTATTCATTCTTCATTCTGGATGAAGAAAAGGAAATATTTTAAGATAGACCTGACATGGAACATTAATTTGATTGAAGCTTTTCTGTGTAAGGAGTAATTGTAGCATCTTCATTGCCATACTGGAAAGATTAGCATGGATTAGATTAACCCATGTACAAAGGTTGTACAAATTGATTGCTGTGATTTGTAGGCTGGGCTGATCTTTATAGTCCCTGGCATGACTTCTTAAGCAATACAGTTGTGATTTCTTTCATGTGGTTTACATGTGGCGACAAGAAGAGCACATTTCCCTCGTTACCAAAACCCTGTGTCTCCCAGTGAGAACTTGGCATAGACTCAAAAACACAAGACGTGTATGTACAATATTAAGGAGATGGCACTGGCCGTCTGGCCTGCTGTCTGATCTGAGATGAGAGCACACATTGGCCGAAGACAGAAGAGTTCCCGAAACAGATGTTCAGAGAAGATGGCTAGAATACTGTCGAACTATGGTCTAGAATAATTATGAACATAAGCCTTAAAAGGTAGCCAAGATATGGCTCTGAAGTATAGCCAGTCATGGGATTATTATTTAACTCCAGTTTAGTATCTTTCCTGCCAAGTATGTGCCAGACCCTCTGGAACAGAATCTGGTTTTTGCCAGCAGTGCTTAGTAACTCTATATTTTAAGCCTAAATTCCAGAAAAAAAAAAAAGAGTAAAGAATACTAAATTGTTTTCTGATGGGAGTAAGTTGTATTTCAGGGGGCCTCAAAATCTTATGCTCTGCAAGAGACTTTGTGTGTCTACGTGGAAGAGCGGGGACACTTTTCCCCTCCATGAACACACTTGGACTTGGTCTTGCTTCTAAGTCTTTCACTGTAATTGGTGCATGTGTTCAGTGACTATTAGAACTTAAATGATTTTTCTCATCCCACCTCACTGATCTTATCTTCCAAATTTCTTCCTTGTGCTTTCCTATTTCAGGGAATCTTGCCTTCTTCTTGGTCTTCAGATGCACTGAACATCTTCCTGCTTGAGGGTCTTTGCTGCCTTACCTTACATTGCTGGAAAGCAATTCCTTCCAATGGTGCAGGTCTCATTTCCTTACTTCTTTCAGATCTTTGCTCACATATGTTATTCATGAGGCTTCCCTGGCTACCCCATTTAAAAGCAGTACCCCACTAGCATTCCCTATCACCCCCACCCTGCTCTGTATTATCTGATAGCACTAATGACCATCTGACAGATTATATATTTATTTGCATATTTATTATCTGTATTCTCTCTTTAGAATGAAGATAGAGGCTTTGTTCCAGTGAATGGAACAATGCCTGGCACATAATGGAACTCAGTAAATAATTGTTGAAATAATGAATGAATAAATAATTAGCCTTTAAGTGGTATTCATTCATACACATTACATTGGGGGTTTCTAGAATATAGTATGAAAATTTCACTAAATTTTGACTTTGTATGGAAAGAACATTAGCGATCAGAGGTTCTTAAACAACTATCCATGAATCTAAAGTAGTGCTTTACAAAATTTAATGTGCACGTGAATGGACAGAGGATCTTGCTAAAATCTGGACTGTGATGTAGTATTGGGGTCTTAGGTTCTGTGTGTCTCACTGGCTCACATATGATGCTGATGTTGCTGGTTCAAAGATTGCACTTTGAGGAGAAAGACTCTAAAGTATATGTAGAAGGGATTCAAGGGGTTCACAAAGTCAGGGTTATGAATGTCCAATATCATTGTTATGGCAGAGAACTGAAGTGCTAGTCTCTAGAAGTTTCTGATTGATGCAGTGCCAATGAACAGATATTGGGCATTCATTTGGAGAGCCTTCAACTGTTAACTATGCATGGTTGTTCTTTAGGCAGACATAAACATAGGTATAGGATAATTTCTTTTTTCTGAGGAAATGATAGAAAACATTCATCAGATTTTCAAAAAGATCAGTCCAAACAATGGTAACAGCCATTGTTAATGGATGATGACATTAAACAAAAGAAACTTTAGGTATCAAACCAAAACACATCATAACCACATTGTTACAGTAGTGACACAATCAACACATATGTTTGCAAACACCTTGGGAAGATTGTGTTTTATAGCAACAGTTTTTTTTTTTTGCAAATGAACAACTAACTTTTAAAGTTAACATTTGCTGGAGATGAAATTTTCCTAGGGAAGCATTTAAATGTTTGGAACACAACTATCCAAAGACAAATATTTGTTTTCCCTCAGCCACTGGAAGAGACCTCAACTGGAAACATTGTCTAGAAATGAGTATTTGGAAATTCTGAGGCCCTCTGCAAATGCCATTGCAGTAGCTCACTGTCCTTCTAAGCTGAGGCCAAAATGCCCTCAAAGGGGCCTTGGCTTAGAAAAGCTGTTTTCAGGCAAAAAGCCAACAACAACCCATCCAATGCTGCCAGCTTTTCAGTCAGGAAACTTACCCATAGGTGGATGTTTCTCAGCCAAAGGGTGTGGGCATTTTAGTCTAAAAAGTAATTTGAAACAACTGAGATATTTTATATTAAATGGTCCTACTAAATAGACATCTAGCATAGAGCTTAGCCAGATTCTAGAAGGTCTTGCATGGCTCTCTAGATCATGATCCTCATATTGCTAAAAATACTACTCATAATCATAGTGGCTAATATTTATTGAGTCTAAATATATGCTAGGCAATGTGCTACTAACCTTCTATACATTTTCTTATACAATATTTATAAAACTAATTTGGATGATATAATAAGTTTTTGCTTTGCAGAAAAGGAAGCTAATGCATGGATATGTGATTTATATTGCTCAAGGTGACAAAATTGCTGAGTTGTAGAATTGGGACTCAAATTCAGATAGGCTGCTTCCAGGGCTCATCTTGCTAATGATTGTGCTGTACTCATAATCATAACAAATTGATTTTTGGTGACCTAGGAGCCAAATATTTAGGAAACTATATTTTAAGATTTTTGGTTGAATTTACACTCAGGGTAGAGAAAACACAGGTTTTCATAAACTTACTGTCATCAAATTAACTTTCCTAATTTATTTTTCAGAATAAAGACTCAATACTACTTATTAAGGAAATCATAGTGAAAGTTGTACTCATTTGAGCTAAGAGCTTCTGCATTCCCATTTCATGGAAACGTGGATTTTGTGTGGCACTGTAGCATGGCAAACATAGCTTGGTGTGCAAAAATACCCTAGGGTAAAGATAAATGCAATTGTTTTTGAAATTAACCACTTATTCCAATGATTAATCTGTGCTTCTGAGAATTTGCAGAGTGTCAGTGCTTTAATATGTGTATTGAACAGGGCTTTCCATTGCAAATAGCAGAATATGCACACATTTAATCAGAGAAAAAAAACACTGTAACAACAGATATTAATAAACACCTAGAATCTTGAGGAGAGTGCCAAAGAGCTGGGTTCTGGGGCTACACAGCTACCCCTTAGGACTTCTCTCTAATCATATGGCTTCTCAGCACCTGTGATGCCAGGACTTGGCCTCCCAAAGCTGAGGAACCAAATGCCTCACCAACTGCTCCTGCCAGAAAACTGGTTCTCCCTGGTTTGGTGCCCAGAAGTAAGACAGTCTTTGAATTTTCTGGCTTCAAAAACTGGACTCATGGTGTGAGAAAATTCCAAAATGTAGGAAGATGTTCAAAGATGTTGGGCAGTCACCATTAGGAAGCTTCCAATATTGTGTATTTCAGATCAGTGTTGTGGAGTATTTTTCCCTTTATTGTACTTTTCCTTCATTTTTACTTCCTTTGAATGCTAAATTGTTACAAAGAACAGGGACTCTGTTCATTCAGTCCCCAGAATGGCACTATGTTAAGTCCACAAGAAGGCTTTTCATGGACTTTTGAAGTCTGATCATAAAGGAGAAATATGTCTTAAAAAGGCAGTGGAGGAGATGTGGTGAATTGGTGCTCAGTATTTTTAACTGGAGAAAAATAAGACAGGCCAGTCAACATACAACGGGCAAATGGAGATAGGTGATTGTAGCTCAGAAGTGCACACGGGACTCCAGGTTTGGGTGTGGGAGTTGTCCTCCAAGGATTGGCAGTTGAAGCACTGACCAGAGCATGGATGTGTTTTCTGAGCAAGAGCTGTCAATAATTAAGATAGAAAACTGAACACGAAACCCTGAAGACCCCTCACCCTGTGCCAAATTCCAGGTGCAGAAAAGAAAGGTGAGCTTGTGATAAGGAGCAGGCAGAGTTCAGAAGGTAGCCATATTATTTTAGTGTCATAGGGATTAAAGGAGGCAATGTATGAGAACCGATTGCTTCTTTTCTCACCCTATCGAGATACAGTTTCTTAAATGTAAAAATGATTTGAAAGAGATCGGTAACAATAGTTACGCATTACATTTGAGGCGTATTTTGTATTTTTCAAATTTTTTTTCAAATCCCCATCACTTAAGTTCATTCAGATAATTAAGTTGAAAATTACTTTCTGTGTTGTTAAAACAGTCTTACATTAGTTTTGTTTTTTTTTAACTTAAGCATGAAAGAAAATTCAGTTGTGTGTAGTTAATCACATGTATGAAGAAATTACCTTAAGAATTCTATTTTGGGAAAGAAAGAGTATCATGTGGTATACAGAGTGAAGGGATGGATACCTCCATTACACAAGTTTCCTGCTTACCTGGGACCTGGTCAGACCACTTTACCTCCTGTTTAAAACATCCTTTAGGACCAGATATGGAGCTAATGTTTTAGATATGAAAAATAATTAATTCATGATGTATTACTATGAAACATATGTCTCTAGATTCTTACATTTATATATATATAACAATAAATCACAAAGCTTTATTAATGCAGAAAAAATTAATTTGAAAAAGCCCACTGTATGCCGAGGAATATTCTTGATGCCTGAAGGTTTGGGGTTGATGTAGGAATGGGGAGATAAATGAATGATGAATAAGGCTTTCTTCTTAGTTTCTGAAAAGAATTGAGTTTCAATTTTGACTTAAGAGACATAAACAAGGAAAAGTGTATTTTCCATGCTGCCCATGTTTGGCTTATACCCTGGCTTGATGAAGGGGATTTTGTATTTTATTAATGTAGGAAAAACTAAACCAAAGTGTCTTTTTCAATTCTCCCATTTAACAATAGTCAACACAGAAAACTTCTGTGACTTCTAGTCACCAAGAATTGTGTGGGGATTTCTCACTATCGACAAATAAATCATCAGTTCTGCAGCTGACATTAGCTGGGTGTCCTCTAATTCAGTGCAACTCTCACATTGTCTACCTGGAGGTAGAGTCAGGTCCCTTAGCTTGAGAGCTCAGTTCCTAAGACTGTTTCCTTCCCTCACTTCAGATGCCAGTCACAAGCCCCAGTTTGTTTCATCCGGGCTTCTGGCCAGCTGACTATAAATTGGGATTCCCACAACTTCCTCCTTGAGTTCGATTAATTTGCTAGAGTGGTTCACATAACCAGGGAAACACTTATTTACATTTACCAGTTTATTATAAAGAATATTTTAAAGGATACAGATGAAGAGATGTATGAGGTAAGGTATGGAGGGTGAGGGACAGAGCTTCTACACCCTTCCTGGGTGGGCCTCCCACCAGGACCCTCTGCATGTTCCGTTATCCAGGAGCTCTCTGAACCCAATCCTTTTGGGTTTATATGGAGACTTCATTATATAGGAATGATTGATTAAACCACTGGACACTGGTGATCAACTTAACATTCAGCCCCTCTCTATTCCCACAGGTTGTGGTTGGGGGGGTGAGGCTGAAAGTCACAAACCTTTAATCATCCTTTGGTCTATCCAGTGACCAGCCCCCATCCTGAAGCTACTCAAGACTGGATATGACAAGTATGTATTTTGTATGCTAATGAGTTGACTGCCTCAACTAAGTTGACTAAGGCACTCAACTCATTAGCATACAAAATACATACTTTGGAGATTCCAAGGATGTACAGTGTGGTACTCCAGGAAAGAGGATGAAGGCCAAATAAGTATTTCACAATATCCTAGGTCATGGAGACTTCTATTTCATAGTAAGAAAAACACTAAATTATGATATGAATGTTTTTCTATACCAGCAAAGCAGTTGCATTTGCATCTTTAACATGTAAGTGCAAATTCTTTTTAGAGACTCATTGCATTTTAAAGACAGATTTCATCACTTATTGCAGTCAAATGAGTTGCCCAGGCATTAGGTTTTCTGTTGCAATGCTGGTAGTGATTTAAATAATTATTTTCTCTTTGGCCTCGTGAATTTCTTATTACCCTGCATATAGACATGGTTGGATTATACTGACTTTGCATATACCACACATATGAGGTTGGATTTCTGTTGTGCTTTAATCAACCACATACCTAATCCTCAAACCATTTTGGTTTGCTTAAAAACATAATGAGTTTGGCAAACCTAGAGAAGTACACAAAGGATCATCCATGGATATAGGATGGAAGGTGCATGCAAATGGAATAATAACAATGTTTACTTTAATAATTCTAACATTGTTGTAAGTTGTCATAAGCTTATTTTCATAATTGGAGAATAGTCCTCAATTTAGATGGAATACATGTTTGGCAAATATACTAATGTTATATATGAACTGCTCTTGTTCAGGGCAGTTATTTGTTTTAAGTAACATGTTTATCTTTATTAAAACATGAATTTCATGTGTTTTTACAGCAAAGTTATTGGTTAAATCAACATTCTCCATTAATAAAAATTAACGACATCATCATCAATGGCAAAAGCTAGCATTTGTTGAATCCTGACTATGTACCAGGCATTATTTTAATAACTTCATATATTTGAATTCATTTAATCCTACAGTGGCTCTACTATGTAGAAACATATATTAACCCTATTTCGCAGATGGTTGAGACACAGAGATTTTAGATAACTTAGGCAAAGTTACATAGCTAGAAGTTAGAGTCGGTTGATTGCAAAGCTTGTGCTCTTAACTTCTGTTTTATCCTGTGTCTGTGAAGATGATTAATGACCAAGTCAGGTGTTCTTAGAGCCTATTTTTATATTATAAAAATTGGGAAAAAATTAGGCAAGAAAAAGAAAAAAAAAACCAGCATCCTACTACTAAATGAGAACTTTGTTAACATGTTGAGGTATACATATGCAGGCTTTCCCTCCTTTACACACATTCACATAATTTGTATTATAAATGCTCTTTTAAATTTATTTTATTCAATTAATATATTTTAAAACTTTCCCCATGATGTTATTTTAGTATGATTTTTAATGGCTATATTAAGATATAGATATTTAGGTTTGAAATAAGTTTAAACAAATCTATCGTCTTCTTAAATCTCTAGTCATATTTCCATGAAGGATAGCAGCTCTTAAAATCATGGAAGCAAAGAACAGTTACCCATCAGGACCATCATAAGAAAATATCTTCTTTGAGAGTCCTCAAGACTATTAGCACATCTGAGGACATTTTCCTAAGGATTCATCTTGGTGTTAGGGCACACTGAAGTGATATTTTAATTTGTAGTAATTTGTTGTTGTATAAGAGGTATATAAACAGTATATACCTCTTGAATTTGCTAAGGAATGTGTGAACATACAGTGCTGGTAACACTACATGAGTTATCTCTCTTTAACTTTCAAAAATGATTTACTGAATGTATTTTAATGTCATAAACAAGAAAATGAAGTGCAAAGAAGTTAACTTGACAGACAGCAAGTAAGTGAAGGAGACATAATTTAAGCTCTAGAAGAGATAATCTATCTCTTATAGTGAGGCAAATAACAATGACTATGTGGAGGACATTTCTAAAATTTCCCATGTATGTTAAGAAAAAAATATATTTTATGACGTTTGGGAGAAGAACCACCCATCACAACCAACTGATAACAAAATTGTTAATTTTCCTACACTTCCATATTTTTTCTCTTGTCAGCACACTGACCTGGGAATCAAGAATTTTTGGTTCTAATCCTTGCATTTCCACCTTTCTGGGTCTCAAGTTTTTATCTTTTTTTTTTTTTTGAGATGGAGTTTCGCTCTTGTTACCCAGGCTGGAGTGCAATGGCGCGATCTCGGCTCACCACAACCTCCGCCTCCTGGTTTCAGGCAATTCTCCTGCCTCAGCCTCCTGAGTAGCTGGGATTACAGGCACGCGCCACCATGCCCAGCTAATGTTTTATATTTTTAGTAGAGACGGGGTTTCACCATGTTGACCAGGATGGTCTCCATCTCTTGACCTTGTGATCCACCCACCTCGGCCTCCCAAAGTGCTGAGATTACAGTTGTGAGCCACCGCGCCCGGCCCAAGTTTTTATCTTTAACATAGAAGGGTGTGGTTAGAAAACTTGAAAATCTTACAGTCTCTTCTTGGTTCAGAGACATAAGCTTTATGGAGTTGTAGAGCCTGTGCAGATGCTTTATAAAGTGATTTAGAGTCAACTGACCTCATTGGAGACAAAAGTAGTAAGTTCTTCACTCTAAAGTGCAGACTGAATGCGGAGAACAGAATTCTTGTTTTCTTAGCCGTGGCTGTAGCAGGCTGTTACCGATTATCCCGTAAGATGTTCTGAATTTGTCTTGGAAGAGGTAGCTGCGACCGCCAGGCTGGCACTGGGTCATCCTGGGTAAGAACAAGACTGGTGGTATATGCTGCCAAAAGTAAAATTATGTAACTACCCAGGAGAGCTGCCACACATGAATGGTACTAGAGGCTGCCATGAGAGTATTAGTCAAAACATGATAAACAGGAATGTGATAGAAGGAAGCAAGTCCAGCACTCTTGCTTTATTGTTGAGTCCCGAGTGATGGTTGAAGATAGAACTCAAGTCTCTTGACTGCATATCTAACCTTCCACCTATATGTGTTTCTGCTAACTGTCATGGGCCTTACCTCCTTTTGTTCCCATTGCTATGATGGTTCTGGATTGTAATCCTATAAGAATATAATCACTTAGTGAATTGATGTTCATTATGTTTCATATGCAGCCTGAAATGCTTCTGCTTTCTTTATTAGCAAATCAACATAAAGCACTTGACAACCGGATTCATGATTAGACAGCAAAAATCTACAGAAACAGATTAATATCATTATGTGTCATCCTATGATCTTTTTAGGGAATTAAATAATTATTGCTCAAGGATGCATATCCAATAATATGCAGGTAAACGAATATAAACAAAAAGGTAGCAGTAAATAGCTACGTTTTGGATTCCACAAGGCTTGTGTTAGGTGAGGCCTTATTCAGCACAGTTATGTGGTAAAGAAAGTACATTGCACACCAATACACATTTCAGGCATTATAAATTGGGAAATGTGCAAATGCAAATAAGAAAGGATGTGTAAAATTAATGTGCTCAGTGAAGAAGACATCTTAAGAAATTTTTTTAAAAAGATGTGGGACCCTAAAACTATTCAAGTAACAGAAAATTATGTCAAGAAACTGACAGTGATAGAGGAAGGATACTGGCTTGTTACATTTGGATTTACAGTCTGGCAATCCATTTATTAACCTCAGCACAACTTATTTATAATAATAATCTTGGTGCTGATCACCATAATCTGGGTATGCAGATTTACCTACACAATTTTATGCAAATCAGTTAACCCCTCTGAACAATTAATTCCTCAACTGTGAAGGAGTTAGACTAGAATACATTTATTGGTTTAAATAACCACTGTTTGACAGAGAATTATTTAATTAGCATCTGCAGCTCTGTCAGAAGGAAAAAAATGATGTTTTATGACTTCAACACATAACTTCATTTCTTTGAGCTATGTGACAGTCATGCTTTCCGCAGTTATTCATCAATACTTCCCACCGCTTAAAGTTACAAATATCTAAGGCAGGGATACACAAAGGGAGTTTAGCCAGCTGTGTGACAGTCATGCTTTCCTCAATTATTCATTTATACTCCCCACTGCTTAAAGTTACAAATATTTAGGGCTGGGATACATCAAGGGAATTTGGAGATAGCCCACCCTTCCCTGCAAATTTTATTGATAAGGGTGATGAGGTCCAGAGCCCTGAAACACCTTCCCCAGGGGTGGTTAATGGTTGAGCCCGAAGGATGAGCAGGTCATGATTCTCATTACAGGGCTCTTTCTTTTGTAGAAAAGATAGCAAAAAGACTGGATGTGGCGGATCACGCCTGTAATCCCAGCACTTTGGGAGGCTGAGGTGGGTAGATCACTTGAGGTCAGGAGTTGAGAGCAGCCTAGCCAACATGGTGAAACCCTGTCTCTACTAATAATACAAAAATTAGCCAGGCATGGTGGTATGTGCCTGTAGTCGGAGCTACTGCGGGGGGCTGAGGCACAAGAATCAATTGAGCCTGGGAGGTAGAGGTTGCAAGGAGCTGAGATCACATCACTGCATTCCAGCCTGGGTGGCAGAGTGAAACTGTGTCTCAAAAAAAAAAAAAAAAAAAAAAAAAAAAAGATAGCAAATAGGTTTTTCTCCTCATGTCAACAAAGGAGATAGGACCTGCCAGTTGAGAAAATTTGCATGGCTTTGGTACCCAGGTACTACATAAAAAACTATTGCTATTAATAATCATTATCAAAATAATTATTCATTAGTACTCTCTGCTATATAAGCAGCATAAAGAAATAGAAAATGTTTGCCACCTCCTATCAAGCATATGCTTTAAACATATTCCTTCAAGATAAACTTCCAATATTTATTCTGCCTTTCTTGTATCTCTGTCACTCACAATATTACCTAATGCTGTCTAAGGTATTCTGCTCTAAGAGAAGTAAAATGTCTCAGTAGACCAAACTTAGATTTCATCATTAGGAAGCATGTCATTCTCAGTGTTTGGATCTTCATGAGGTTTTCTTGAGCCGTGTTTCCTTTCATCCGCGGCTGGATGTTTTAAGCTGCTATATTTGCATCTGGTGGCCTGTGTCACTAGGATTTCATGGCTGCTAGGGAAGGTTCACAGCTCTGAGTTCAGGCTGGCTCTAGTCCTGCCCTTTGTTACAGAATCATGGAATAGAGTAGGAGATGAAGAAGGCAGAGCTCTTGCCCTTTGTGGTTCTGGTAACGTAAATTCAACTCCTGGTGGCATATCTGACACTCTGATTTGGGCTTCTGAAATAGAGTAGGGTGCTGAAGGAAGCTTTCTCCCACTGCTTACATCTAGCTCTTTCGTTGGCTCAAAGGAGTTGTGATGGAATTTCTTGGCATACTTCAAGCCAGCAGCAGCCAGGCTGGCCCTTTCCCTCCACTTCTTATAGCTTTGTAGGGTTTTGGAAGAAAATTGAACTGGAACTAGTTACATGAACTTTTTCATTTATTTGGGTCTTAGTGTTCATCCCTGTCATTTGTTATTATTTGGAATAAAAAGTATATTGCTCTTTGAGGAAATAGAGTATAAATTCAGAAACCTAGAACACCTATATTAGTATGCAAAACTTTTTCTCTTGTCCTAACTGTTCAAATGTAAGACAGATTTATGTTGAAACTAAATGAATGCCTATTTATTCCTGGAGTCTATTTAGTTATTTTGTAGTCCAAGTTCTTTGTTTTACAGATGATGAAATAGAAGCCCAGTGCCCAGGAGTGTTAAATGTCTTGTTTGATGGCACATGGCCAAAGAAACAGAACAGAAAAAGAGTAATCAGAACTTGTCATTTTTCTGCCTAGTGCATTTGAAATCATATGACACAACCACTATTGGTTTTAGAATTGGAAAAGTTTGGTTTATTTTTAAACTGACTACTTAGATTTAAAAAAAATGTTTCATTAATAGGTTGGCAAAAAGTTTAATACTGCTATTTATTTTGGGGTTTAGTAAACTATTACTATGCTATGTCTTTGTCTTTGTTTCCTTTAAATCTGTATTGGACATCGAAGTCTCTCTATGGTCTCTGGACTTAGGTCTTGGCCTTACAGATCTCTCCTGTTTCACCTCTGCCTCAGTTTTTGCGGTAATTTCCCTCATTGGGAAGTCTGGAACATGCCAAATATTCACAGTGAGGCTGTTAAAACTTCCAGCCCCGTCTAAAACCTAGATTTGGAAACCATTGTCACATTGGTTTCTGAGTCCACAGATAGCAAGTGTGACACATCAAAAATGATGCCTGATGTTGAGCGAGGAGACTTTAAAAAGCCCTACTTATGTTTCTATTTCTCACACTCCTGTCTGTAATTTACAGGTGTCTTTCCACAGGTAGTTTGAGAACCTAACTATATTAAATTTAAATATTCAGTAAATGGCTCATAACAAGTCATATCTCAATTAGAAAAGCATGTGTTAAGAAGCAATAGAGGCTGGGCGCGGTGACTCATGCCTGTAATGCCAGCACTTTGGGAGGCCAAGGCAGGCAGATCACGAGGTCAGGAGATCAAAACCATCTCGGCCAACATGGTGAAACCCCATCTCTACTAAAAATACAAAAAAATTAGCTAGGTGTGGTGGTGTGTGCCTGTAATCCCAGCTACTCGAGAGGCCGAGGCAGGAGAATCACTTGAACCAGGGAGTCGGAGGTTGCAGTGAGCTGAGAATGTGCCACTGTACTCCAGCCTGGATGACAGAGCAAGACCCCATCTCAATAATAATAAAATAATAATAAAAAGCAATAGAGAGAAATACCTAATGTAGATGACAGGGTGATAAATACAGCAAACCACCATGGCACATGTATATCTATGTAACAAATCCACACACAGATTTGTACCCCAGAACTTAATATACTTTTTATATTTTAAGTTCTGGGGTACAAATAATAAAAAAAGTTCTGGAGGAAACAATGAAAAAGAGAGAGAAGAGAGAAAAAAAGAATAAAGAAGCAATAGCACCAACTAGCACTCACAGGAGAATATTCTAGCTATGTTATAACGAGGCCCTTGGCAATACATGCACTCAAGTTCTGTTTTTTCAAAATGTAAGGATTAGGTGTTCTTGAGGCAGGAAGGAAAAAACAAGACTATTCTTTGCAGATGGAGGAAACAAAGGAAGTAGATTCACTAGCAGAGTCACTTTTATGGAAATTTGGCACTCTGCTGCACAGTTTTAAGTGTTTAAACAAGATTGGACGCCCTTTGGGATGATGTTTTCAATGCTGAAATAGAAACACCTGATAGAATCCCAATGAAACACCAGATACAGTCCCAGTGAAACAGGAAACCTGCTGAATTGAAAAGGGGCTTCACTCAGTGACACTGAATTTTCTAAAGTGAGCGCGCCAAACTGTTAATAACTATTTTAAGGCACTTGAATGACTACATTCAAGATATAAATTTATATGAGAATAAAAATTGGAGATATATCTGATTTTGGTGAAACTAAGCACATAATGTAAATTTATCTTGGAAAATCTTAGTAATTATTGGAATTATTTGATAAGCTATTGAAAGCAATCTAAATGAATTCTCCAAAAACATGTTATTGGAGCATGTACTCAGGAAGTAATCTTAAACAAACAAAAACAAAGCTGTATTAATTCTTCCTCTTTTCTGTGTAATACAATCCATGGGAAGACAAGGATAAGTTTACTTTCTACTTGTGATATTTGAGGATGATGATCCTTTTCCTAATTTTATCATCATCTGTCAAGATGAACTTTCATTACTTTCCAGTACCACCTTTGAACAGCATCTTCTCTCTTAGTATACTCTCCCTTTCTCCTTCCCTCTCTCTGTTCTTTCGTTCCTCCTCTTGTGTTCCCATATTTCCTTCCTTTCTTCTTTCTTTCCTTCTCTCTTTCTCTTTGTAATCTTTTCCTTTAACTTTATGTTTTCCCCAAGTGATTAGCTGCTTTTATACTTCTCTGCTGGTTCCTCATAATAGAGCCTTTGCAGATTTTAAAATACAACTATAAAGAAGAAAACATAAATAGAATCTTCAATGATTTCACAGCAGAAAGGCATGGTTTATATTACTTTCTCTCAGAGGATTTTTAACAGGGTAAAAATTTCCAGATGCCCCAAATCTCTTTGTTATGTTTGCTGACGTAAACAACAGCTCCTCCTCCTTTCTCTCTACAGTAATGGTATTACCTACAGGGATAAACTTTCTTCATATTGCTCTGATAACAGACAGACATTTTGTAAACCAGGGATGAGCTATTGTAATTCAGTTTAATTCAAAAAATAAGTATTGGATATTTACTACATCTAGGAAATTGTTAACTATTATAAATGATACAAAGAGAATTAAAACATGGTTCTTCCTCTCAAGGAATTTGTAGTCTAGAGTGAGAGAAACTATGTAAATAAATATTCAACCCTGAATGACTGATAAAACATAGAAACACACAAATATTTAGGAACTCAGTAGACAAGCAGAGGAAGTAGGATAGTAAGGATGAATGTCTCCTATTTGTCAGTATTTTACTTTAGCTCTTTATTGTTTTGGGATATATCAAATAACTTCTTTTTAATTTAGAGTTCTTGTTACTTTATCAAAATTATTATATTATTGTCATAAGTAGTGTTAGGTTGTGTCATTTATGTAAATGCTTATGGAGTGGTAACAATACAGTAGTCTACCTCAGAAAGAGATGTATTGAGTTCATAAAGCTGAATTATCATTTTATAATACATTTTTATTTTTTTGAGATGCAGTCTCACTCTGTCACCCAGGCTTGAATGCAGCAGCACAATCTTGTCTCACTGCAACCTCCACCTCCTGAGTTCAAGTGATTCTGCTGCCTCAGCATCCCAAGTAGCTGGGATTACCGTCATGTGCCACCACATCTAGCTAATTTTTGTAATTTTAGTAGAGATGGGTTTTCACCATGTTGGCCAGGCTGGCCTCTAACTCCTGACCTCAAGTGATCAGCCCACCTTAGCTCCCAAAGTGCTGGGATTACAGGTGTGAGCCACTGTGCCCAGTCAGTAATATGTTTCATTTCAACTTTTAGATAGCTTCTTTATCAGATGCTGCAATAAATGCCTTGCCCTAGAGCGAGGTGACGAGAGAGCCCTGTTAGGATGAGCTGTCACATAGCAAGAGATAAGACTTCCTGGATCAGTTTTCTCAAGTGACAGGTGTATCCCCTAATCGAGACACACAGTGCTCCATTTTGACAAATAGGCCAGACTTTTACGTGTGCATATTTGTTTTGTGTGTGTCAGAGTGAAGGTGAGGTTGAGGAGTCATTCTGTTCTTACTGGAGGTGAATCAGGCATAAAAGTGGCAGAGCACTTGAATGAGATGATTGCAGTTGAAAGACACAGCAATTAAGTAAGATTATGGACTTTAGAGAGCCTGTCTTCTGGGAGCTATCCAAGGTACTGAACTGCTTCTCCCTATATTGCCCTGTAACCCAGCAAAACAAACCTTCAGACATTTTAAAACCACAAGACATTTTAAAAACTGGCTTTGGTTATTCCTGAGTAGACTAATTCTCTAACCTGTGTATTTATAATACTTGTCATTGGTCCAATCTTGGCTAGTTCAGCAGCTCATCTTTTTTGTTTATTACACATCCATCCACTTATTTATGCAACAAATGTATAGGCATGGTCTTCTGTATGCTGGGCAGTCTCCTAGTGGTTAAAGTGCTTAGGTTTCTTATTATGTAATGCTAATTGTTATTACTTTTGATTTTTCTGAGATTTAGTCTAAGGAAGCAGATTTAATAACTAAAATAATTAGGGGATTCTACCTTGTGTGTGTTGTTTGAAGAACTTGGTTTCTGGTCCAAAGATGATGCTTTGTTTACAATACCTAGAACAATGCCTTGGCATATATTAGACACTCAAGAAATTGTATTCACTTAATAAACAGGTTTATTGTTGTGGAGTGATTTTCTGTGAAAGGTTACAAGGAAAATATGTATTTTAAACCAACAAGTAATCTTTGCAAAAAATTTTGAATGAGTATAAGACAAATATTGTTCTAAGTTATCTAGATGGAACATGCACCTAGCCTTAAAGAATCTAGAATTAGCATGCTTGGGACAGTCTCATATGTTAAGATCACATTACAGGTTGACCAGAAAACTAGGAGGAAATGGACCAGATACTTCCTGCTCAGGCTTTTATATGCACATAGAAGCTCAGCAATATTTTTATTCTGTTTCACTCAGACTATTCTATATTCAGGTAAGATACCCAACACCCTTACTTTTCTCTACCCCCCCCAAAAAAAAGAAGGTGGAGTATATTCTTAACTGTCCTTTTGAGTTTCTTTGTTCTAAGAATGTGGAAAGACAAGTTAGTCCTGACTTCTGTGGAAATGTTGGTTTTTTTCCAATCAACATGGATATAATTCTAAAGGAGAACTCTTTCTTACCAAATAGAGATCAGTCTTTCTGCAGGGCACAGGATCAGCAGTATTCCTAGTGTTTGCAAGATCAGTAACTATATAGGGCCAGTATAGGTAAACTCTCCGTTTGCAATCTGTTGTTAATGAAATGTTACTCTTGGTGAAGTTCTGAGACCGACTGAGTCTGAGCAGAATAAAAAAATGGCTAGTTGAAGTGAAATCAGCCTCAGAGTGCTAGCTTCTACACCGATTTCTGTGATATGCTTCCTTATTGACATGTGGACTTTGAAACTTGGTAAAATCCAAATTGTATTATGACTACCTTGAAAATGTCATTGTTTTATGAAATTGTGAGACTCAACCATTTTTCTTGATATCTCAGTGAAAAACGAAATCTTGAGAACTAAGAGCATTGGAGGATAAGCTCCTTTACTAGAGATACTCTACTTTTGGTCATGGACCAACTTTGGAATTATTCCTGTGGGTTTTCTTCTTTTATTCCTTAAGGCAGTGATAGATACTTGTGTAGTCACCATAAGTTGTGAGAATGTGTGGTCTCAATAAAGACCCAGCGGCACCTTGTTTTTCTACTCATTATCCAGTCCCAAAGTTTGTTTTAAAATCTGATTGTTTGCTGGAGAGAATGCAAAGAAAAGGGAACTCTTATATACTATTGATGGGAATGTAAATTAGTGCAGCCCTTATGGAAAATAGCAGAGAGGCTTCTCAAAAGACTAAAAATAGAACTACGTATGATCCAACAATTCCACTACTGGGTATTTATCCAAAGGAAACAAAATCAGGATATTGAAAAGATATCTTCACCCCCACAAGCCCATTTATTGCAACACTATTCACAATAGCTAAGATACAGAATCCACCTAGGTGTCCAAGGGATGAATGAATAAAGAAAATGTACATATACACAATGGCTTACTATTCAGCCATAAAAAAGAATGAAATTCTGTCATTCACAGCAATATGGATGTGCCTGGATGGTATTATGTTAAGTGAAATAAGGAGGGCATAGAAGGATAAATACTGCATGTCCTTACACATGTGTAAGAGCTAACAAAAGTTGAACTCATAGTGGTAGTGAGTAGAATTGTGGTTATTAGAGGCTGTGATGGAAAGGGGGAGGAAAGGAGAGGGAAAGGTTGGTTAATGGATGCAGGGTTATAGCTGAACAGGTAGGATATGTTCTAGTGTTCTGTGGCACTATAGGATAAATGTAGTTGGTGATGATGATGTACTCATATTTTCAAAGATCTTGGGGAGAAGGTTTTGAATGTACCCAGTACAGAGAAATGATGAATGTTTGAGGTGATGGATATAGTGATTACCCTGTTTTAATCATTATGTATTATATACATGTACTGAAATATCACTCTGTATACTGTAGGTATAAACAACTATTACATGTCAACTAAAAATAAAAAGGAAAATTTCAAAACAATATTTATTTGTTGATTCCATCTTCATGACTTAGTGATAATGTAATCTTTTGCCATCTCGCATTGTCCCTAGACTGGATTTAATGATTAATTTCTTTGCCTTTGATTTATTGGAATAAAAATATGTTAAATGAACAGAGAATCTTGACCTCCATTCAGAGATAGAAAGATTTCTTAATTATTTTTCCATTTACTTGGGAATCAGTGCCATTGTTTGCTTTTAGTTAATATAGTTTTGTTTGCTTAATATAGAATACGTGCGATTTAAGTGTCACATGTACATAATATGACTTAATCTTTCAATTCTGTGGTATAGTATGATTATTTCCATCTTATATATGACAAGGTTAATGTTTCAGGGAGTTAAATAACTTTCTAACTAAGAGTCAGGATTGAGAATCTAGACACAGGTGGCTCTGATGTCAGAATCACTGCTTTAAACCACTCTTCTTTTCTGCTTGCTTTAATATTGCTTTACTTCCTCCATAAAGTGCCACATCAGAATATAAAACAGGTGATTAACTGAAGAAATATTTCAATATTTTGAAGTCTTTTTAGGTGAATGGAAAATTATAGAATTAAAAGCTAATCATCATTTTATTTGGCAGTTTCATCATTATAATTAAAAATAAATGCAGTTTTTGAAGTTGCCTAATTTATTCTCTTGAAATATATTTGGATTGCCACATGCTATATATTCTAACAAATGGCCCTGTTAGGGTTTATTTGTATATGTGTGGGTATATTTTAAATATAAAAATCTCAATAATTTTAACAAATATTGGAACTATGCAGAGGCAAACCCCAAACAAATTTTTATTCAGTAGTGTCCATTTATCTCTAAACTTTTGATAGAAATTTGTCCCAAGAAGTTGGTTACTACATAAGTTGAAGAAAGCCAAGCTGAAGTCAAAATTTGATGGCTTCTATTTTAATGGATCAGTTTTAGACGATACTTGCCAAAACCTAGTTCAAGAATTGAATAGGCTTTGTTGACATTTTAAGTAAGATGTATCTGTTACTCTTTTTCAGAAAATTAAATACATTCTCATAATGAAAAAATAAATGATAATTATAGATTCTAGTAGAGAATTTACTACTTTTACAAATTAGGAAAATAATATTCACAGTATCCATGATTCCAACCAGTTAACATGTTGACATATAATTATATAAATTAATTTTATATTCTAACTTCAGCTTGACATAATATTGTCTTATTTTGCATTTTTATGATTTTCCAATGAGATATGTTTATTAGCCATTTCTGTTTTTGAGTTGCCTGTTTTTTGTGTTTGCATAGATATGTGTATATCTGTATATACATACACTTATGCATAGATATATATATGTTTTTTGTTTTATAAAAGAGATACCATATTTCTATTAATACCATTACAACTCTGATCCTTCTTCCTATTGTAGAACTTCTATGCATATATTAAAATTTAATTTATTAGAGCCAATCAAAGAAGAGGTCAGTCTGAATAAGATAATATTTTAAAAATTCTTGCCTGTATTAAGTATAGCAACTAAAGCTACTTTTTCCACAGCAGTTTGAACCCTTTTTCCACAGCAATTTCAACCCATGCTGAACTAGTATTAACTAGAATGGTTGATTGTATAAATTAACTAGTATGGTTACCATTGATACAAAGAACTATACTAGTTAATTGATACAATTCACTTGGAAACATCATTATCTGTTAGCCTATGATATTTCAATACATGTATATAATGCATAATGATTAAATCAGGGTAATCACCATATCCTTCACCTCAAACATTCATCAATGTTTTAAAACCTTGGAACAATCTTATTGTTTTAAGTATATCTCTTAGTTTTCTCCTTTAATTTGTTTGATGATATTTTTATTTTCTTAAGATCATCTTCAGCTGAATCTAGACAACCCTACCATGTGATCATCACAAAAAAAGTAAGAAGGAGTCTCTATGCCCTTTATTTTCATAGAAAAATATTCTAAGATCCACTAATGTAATTAAAGAATAGAGCAGGTGGTGGGGCGAGGTAACATCTGATGTGAGAGCCAAGAAGCAAACAGTTCTTATTTTTACTGTGGTTAGGTGATAACAAGCAGTCATTACACGTCTAAATCTTCGTTATCTTTGGAATCAGATTCAGCCACAGCAGTAAGTTGTAAATGCTTGAGTGTTTTTAAAGCATGTCTTATAGTGACCAAATGTTTTCCCCACATTTATCTCAGTAAAATTGACAGGATTCTATTAGGATGATCTTCATCTAATGAGATAAATATTCTAATTGTAATTACCCTCTTAGAATTCATATCTCTTCTGGGAATTAAAAGTGCTTTAAGTGGTGTTGCTAAACAAACATTTCTAAAGAGTAATCATAAATTTAAATGCCTCACAATAGCACAATAGGCTTTTTAGTTAACCTGGTTTTAAATATTTTCTTCATTGTAAAACTTCATATTCTGGAAAGCTTGGGAAAATGAGAAAAAAAAAAACCAGAATGAAAAAATGTCAAATTTAAATATATTGTCACTACCTAGATAAAATGAGATATTTAAATTGTAATTTAAATATCTCCAGTCTCCTTTCTACAACAATTCTTATTCAATTGTTTGGTAACCAGATTGGAATTATACTGTGTATATTATTTTATAATTTGCTGGTTTGACTGACACTTGGAAAAATTGTTTTAGAAAAAACAACTTAGCCAGTTTTACAGATGAAAACAGTATTTTGTTTCAATTGATTTTTGATTTTTAAGTTGCTATTCTTAATGAAGTTAGTGCCTTTCTTGTTTATTGGCTATTCTCTTTTACTGTAAAGTGTCTGTTACATCTTTTAGTTCATAATAATTATTGAGTCATTTTCTGTTTAAATATCAACTATTTTTCTCATTTATCACTAATATATAATCTATTTTAAAGAAGCAGAGCATTTTCTTGACAGACTTTTTAAATATCATGTGATTTGATGGCTAGATTGCAGAAACATTAGTTAGAATTTCAGAATCATTTGATCAGTTCTTGCTTCGCCTCTGCTTCTACTTCATAGACATCAAACCTGCATTTGGTATCCTTCTATAGAGATACAAGTTGTTATCACCAACTCAACATGAAATTGTAAGATCAGTAATGTTTTCTAAAATGATTTCTTTGATTTATCAAAGAAATATCTTAGATGGTATTTTTCATATTGCTCAGTATCAAAAGAACATTCTTATCAAAGTCCTTACTGTTTCAGCAGTTATTTGCATGCCATTAGCATGTCATTCATCCCCTTTCACTTTGAGGCTCAAGTTCTACACTAGATTGGATTGGTTGGAGGGAATCTACAAACTCTGCTTTCACTGGAAAGACATGATCTGTGTGCTTTGCTGCCATAGTGGGCCCATTCCATGGCTCACTCTCTGTAATACTAACTTCCAGGAAAGATCCTGTATCAAAATTACTCACAAATATTAATCAGTGTCAGTTATGTTTATCACCTTGTTGAAAGCTTAAGTGTCAACAGAAATTTGTAATTCACAGTACATTGGGTTCTTCTTCATTTGTATTTTCCAAATGTGTAGATACTCTTGCTTTTAGTCATCTACTATTACCCAGTATTCTTTTCAGAAATGATTTTTAAAGCTAATTACATACTCACAGGTAATAGTTTGTAAGAGTCTCCACCATGTTTCACTTTTCTTCTTCTAACTTTACTTCATGCTACATTTCTTCACAAATAGTAACAAGAATTTATTTATACTCAGAATGAATGTTCCTCACAGGGGAGGGAACATGCCATCAAAAAATGCCTTCTACTCTGTGTTTGAATTCCTCATACATACAAGCAAGTTTTGGGTATTACATTTGTTAATAAAGGTAAGAAACTGGGAGTCATAGGTTGAAATTGTTTTTTTTTTTTTCCTTTTTTTTTGAGATGGAGTCTCGCTCTTCCACCCAGGCTGGAGTACAATGGCACAATCTTGGCTCACTGCAACCTCTGCCTCCTAGGTTCAAGTGATTCTCCTGCCTCAGCCTCCAGAGTAGCTAGGATTACAGGCAGGAGCCACCATACCCAGCTAATTTTTGTATTTTTAGTAGAGATGGGGTTTCACCATCTTGGCCAGGCTACTCTTGAACTCCTGGTCTCAGGTAATCCACTTGCCTCAGCCTCCCAAAGTGCTGGGATTACAGGTGTGAGCCACCATCCCTGGCCTGAAATGCTTTTTTTTTTATAGTGGTCTTTCAAAAAAAGGCACAGAAAATTGGTTGATATCTAATAGACATTATTTACACGCTCATATTTCTGATGTTTCCTATTTGTTTCTTCTAAGAAATCAGCCTTTGGAAGTCTCAGTATACTTGTAAAACCACATCCTAATGGGCATAACACTATAACTGCTGATATTCTCCGTGCTTGTGTTGCATGCTTTTGGACCCTAAGAAAATTCAGCAATCTATAACCCAGGACCTTGAATACCATATGTATCTTGGAAAACAGCATTTGAGTGATTGAATAAAATGGGCTGTTTTGGGGATCATTCCAAATGCAGGGAACAATATGGATCTGTGATACTTGAGTGAATATTGGACTTTGTAGAATATCAAAGATGTTCTGCTTTTCATATTCAGATTTTTAAATAAAGGGAAATAAACAATTTTTAACATGTTTGGCATTAAATGGGGGAAGTCACCCGAAACTGTCATTGTTGCTTTTTGTGGGCATCATAGCACAGAAGAGTTCTCCTGGCTTAGCATTCTGGTATTGCTCACGTATCACCTACATGCCAATTAGAGAGCGTTCACAAGTGCCATGAATGATGAGTCAGAATGATAGATGATACACTGACTTTTTCTCTTCTTACTGAATTTAGTCTGATCTGCTAGTGAGAGAAGTGAAGGGAAAATAAAGCAGGGCACATAATAGGGAAACCTATTTTCTCCAGATGCTGAGATACTTAAAAAGCCTTTGTTCAGTGTACTTGAAGTTGTAATCTTTCTAGAGATTCATGAGATGTCAGGGCTAGGCGAGACTTAGAATTCTTAGTAAACTTTCATTTTGGGGTCGGGAAAACAGAGAATCAGAGTTAGAAAAATTGCCTGAAGCCACACCAACAGAGAGCTGGTGGTAGAACCCCAGTTTTCTATTCATCTCCCTACTCATTTTCACTACAAGTTTATCCTAATTCAAGTAAGTTTAGATATGACTTGGATAACTTTCTGGTTTACTAAATCCACAAATGGACCATATTGAATTTTCTTCCAATATGAATCCTATTTACTTCTCCTGATCCACACTGTTACCCACAAAAATCTCGTGCCTTAAACATAAATAATCTTAGAGTTGATCTCTTTGCTTCCATAACTCCCCTGCTACTCATTCTGCAAGCAATAGAAGGGCAAAATGACATTTTAAAAGGTATACTTTGATCATTATTCTCCTTTACTTAAAAACCCTATGGTGACTTCCATTGCACTTAGAATTCAAATTTCTTTCCATGGCCGGGTCTACTTGATCAGTGTATTGCCCTTCTCTGGAACCTAATCTCCTACCTCTGACCCTTGTGTGCTATGTTGCAGCCACTTTGGCCTTTCTTTTCCCCAAAATTGAAGACACATTTCCATCTCAGGGTTTAGGTGTTTGCAGTTAGCTCTGTTTGGTGTTCTCTTCTCCTACCTGTTCACATCTTTCAACGTTCTGCAGAGATGTTCCCCAGCTATCTTACCAAGTATCACCTTTCCCCACCCAGTCCTTTCATTATGCTCTTTTATTTTTTCCTAGCGGTACATGCTATTTAATTATATCTTTATTAATTGTCTTTTACTAATCTCCAGCTAGATTGCAAACTCCCTGAGGCTAGAGGTCTTGGTGTCTTTTACATTAACAATGTCTCCAGTAACCACCAGCCATCTGCACATAGCAAATAACCTGAATATTTGTTTAATGAATGGATAAACTGAAAACTCTAAAGTTCAGCAATACTGGCCTCTGTGTAGAGTTTTGGAAATATGCCAAGTATGCTTTCAAGCATCTCCTCCTGTCTCGTGTATCTTTTGCTTTCTTGGCCTTCTGAAGTCACTTTTAATTGGCATCCTCTGCAATTGTTACTCTCAGTCATGCTGGTTGATACATTTTTACTGTCCGTCTCTGAACATCTCTGCATGGGCTTAATACTACATCTCAGGCCCGCTCTTCTGGCCAGGACTCCTCTTGCTGGTGGAAGTAGGGAATCACTGGAACGGAGAGCCTATAATGTGTTAGAACCTGTTCTATATCACTCTATAAAACATAGTTATTCTAAGGAATGGTCTCATGTGATTGCTGGGGATGGCAAGTCAGAAGCCTGTTGGGGAGATCTGTGGGCTGGAACTCAGACAGGAGTTGCTGCTGCTGTCTTGAAGCCAACTTCTTTTCTTCTATGAAAAGCCTTTAAGGCCTGCCAAGTAATTGAACGAGGCACACCCACATTATTGAAGGTTATCTCCTTTACTATGGTCAACTGATTATAGATGCTAACCACATCTAAAAGTGCCCTCATGGCAACACTTTGATTAGTGTGTGATTAGATAAGGGGACACGAAGCCCGGCCAAGCTGACAGAAAACTACCCATCCTATCATGCATTTGTGGGATTGGGGAAAGGAAGTGCTTCTCCTAAAACCCACTGTTACTACTGGGGTTGTTACTGCTGAGACACACTGAAGAGGAGAGTTTTTAGTTTGCCTTTTAGCAGAATTTGAGCTTAAATATAAAATCAACCAAATTATCAGAAAGGATTGAAGGTAATACTATCAATTCCTAGTATTTTATGTAAAATTATTTTGTTATTAACAAGTTTTGAAAAAAGCTATCAATTATATTTTTATATATTGGTGACTTTAGGTATTGAGTAAATCTGGGTCTATCTTTATAATGAAAATAAGATCTAATCAAAGTATATACAATTGAAATAAATATTTTCTTATTTGTGCTTTAAACTAATTGTATAATATAAACAGGATATTATATAATATCTAGTCATTTTAGAATAGGAGAAACATTTTATAGTAGGAAAAACAAGACTGTGCATGAAATTGGAGATTTTAATTGTTTTGTTATATTAAATTTTATCTCTTATGAGAATAGTGTAGATAATTACTTTGGATTATGAAATAGCACAATTAGTTGCATTTTGTTCGAGGTAAACCTGTTACATTATTTTTATAAGAAGAAAACTTCATTATAAATGAACTGAATATCATCTCTACTCTCAATGTATCATAGATAATCATAACTACACTAGCATTTCTGCACAGTATTGGTAAAGAACTCTGACTGAAAATATTTAAGTGAAATACACATACTCACCTTGCCTGTCAGTTGTTGCCAACATTGCCTTTTAATAAAGACACATAACCAGAGATGACTTTTAAAAATTAAGGATGAATTACAACATGAGATAGTTTAGCTGGAGCAAATTATATATGATTATTGTTAACCTGAAATAATTTATATTCATTAAATTGCCACATCTTGGTTATAATAGTCAAAAAGAAAAGGTGCATGACAATGATCTCGAGGTAGAACACATGCTATCAACTGGAAAACTGTAATTGTTCAGCCTGCTAAGTGGATTTGTTGCTTAATTATATATATATAATTTCTACAGCAGATGGTAATGATTTACATGGATATCTAATAACTGAATTATAAATGAAATCTACTATTAAGCTAAATAAATTATTGGCATATAGTGTTCATTTATGAGCTAATATTCTTACCTCTGGCATCATTTACAAATTAATTATGTTGCAAATATATTAATGTTCCACAACTCTTTCACATTTCCATCAATATTGAGTTTGTTCCATTACAATGTAAAATTTATAAAATAACTGTAGAACAATTACTTCTGCTTCAGAGAATATAGATTACCTATCTTCCAGTAAGATACTGCAATTTATTTAGATAACTGCATTTATGGCATTGATTTAAAAAAAAATTCCCTCAACCTAATACCCTGCCTTCTTTGCTAATTCCTGAAGAAAAGAAATTCTATTCATTTTAATCAAAACAACCATTAATCATATTATAAAGTATACTAATTAACCCTTTTTTGATTGTCAGAGACACATGAATAGTGATTTTATTTGATTTCAATAATCAAGTAAATTAAGTGGTAAAATGGAAGCCATAATTATGTGATCTTGCTTTCTGATAAGACCAGCCCATTAATGTGCATGTAAAGATGCCTGTAATCAACTTAACAGCTTTCTGAGTTTAATATACACTAAGAGTTTTATTTTTGGAACAACTTAGTAACTTTTAAAAACTTGAGTACAAGTGTTGGCAAAGGTTCTATAAAATTCTGTCTATAGAATATTTGGAACACAACCTTGGGTCATATCTCCAAGGAAAACTACCACAATTAAAGGGAAAATGCTTTGTCAAATTCACTTGTTATCACAATCTAATAGTGTTAAATGGCAGCCCCATTCTGAGTGGACACTTTAACTTGGCTTCCCCTAGGAAACAGGAAACGAAGGGCCTGAAAGAACTGGAAGCTGCCTCTCAATTTTTTCTCAACATGGCAAAAGCATTTGCATTGATTTGTGCCCCTTTCTTTGGCTACGCTCTCAGCTTTTATGCGCTGCTTGAGCATCTGGAGGTTTATCTGCCGAATGTGACCTTCAGGTGAATAATATGAGACTTTTGTCTCAACAGTAGTGATGGTTTTTGTTTATAAGTCACATTTGATTGTAAGTCTTCTTGACCTCTCACTGTATGACAAGCTTAATGAAGTCAGAGTCTATGGCTATCTTGTTTATTATTGCTTCATATCCTGGAGATTTCATAGTGTTTGATCATAGAAAGGGCTCACTAAATATTTATGGAAGGAAAGAAGGGAGAGCGAAAGAAAAAGCACTCAATGTTCTCACTTTTAAACCAAGAAAATAATTGTTTATTTCACTGTGGTAAGAAAACTTAACGTAATACTATCCTCAATAAATTTTTAAGTGTACAATACAGTACTGTTGACCATAGAAAAAATATTGTATAGTGGATTTGTAGAATTTCTTTTTCTTTACTGTAATTTTATGCCCGTTGATTAGTAACTCTGAATTTTCCTCTTTCCTCAATCCCTGGCAACCACCATTTCACAATTTGATTCCGTGAATCTGAATATTTTCATAGAATCTTTTATGAGTAGAATTATGCAGCAATTGTTTTTCTGTGACTAGCTTATTTCACTTAGCATATTGTCCTCCAGGTTCATCCATGTTGTTATATATTTCAGAATTCCCTTCAAAAGCTCAAGAGTATTGTGTGTGTGTGTGTGTGTGTGTGTGTGTGTGTGTGTGTGTGTATCACATTTTTTTAATTCATCCGTTGATGAACATTTCGGTTGTTTCACAGGCTTGGCTATTGTGAATACTGCTGCAATGGACATAGACTTTTAAGTGATAAAGAATAAAGGTCTTTTCATTTTTTTTTAATGGAACTATTATTTAGAAAAGATTTCATTCTAATTTTATGATTTTTTGCTATTCTTTCATGATTAAAAGTCATGTTTCGTTGTTATCAGGTTGTACATTTACATATGTATTTTGTCTGATGTTAATAATGGCACATTTACTTTCTTCGTGTAAGCTGATGTGTGAAAAACATTTTCCTAGCTTTTACTTCACATTATTTCATCTTTTGTTTCACTTGTTCAATTTGTTTTTCTGTGACTAGCTTATTTCATTTAGTATAATGTCCTCCAGGTTTATTTTGGCTTCCTTCCTTTTATTCAACTTAGAATTTTAGAGAGAGTAACTTTTAAGATAAAACAAGGTTAGTGGATAATTCACCCCATTCACATTTGTTGTAATTCATGGTATTTGTGTTTGTTATCTGTTTATTTTTGAATTATTTTGCTTTCCAATACATCTTTTCCCATTTCTTCTGCACTACCTTTTTTCTTTATTATTAACTGAGTTTCTTTGTGCTGTTTTTGTTCCATCTTTCTTCAACTAATGAATTACAAAATTTGCTTCTTTTTTATGATTTTTTCCAGTAGTTCTTAATCTGGAATAGTATTCCAGATTATTTTTACTAATAGTTAGTAAAAATATTTTATATTAATACACTTACGTATTAATCCATCTTTTTTCAACAAATGAATTACAAAATTTGCTTCTTTTATGATTTACCTAGTAGTTATTGTTAAAGTTTTGAGACTTGTAAGTAAAAATATATTAATACCTACACTTATAAATGAGTACTAATATCTTGTCTTGAACAGGTTGTCATCCTTAGAATACTTTTTCTTTCTACATAATCTACTTTTAAATAATCAGTATTAAATCCAAATTGCCATTATTTCACTTTTAAACTTTGCAGCAGATTTTTTTTAATATATATTTTATTGGGTTTTAGGTTTTGGGGTACATGTGAAGAACATGCAAGATTATTGCATAGGTACATACATGGTAATGTGGTTCGCTGCCTTCCTCCACATCATCTATATCTAGCATTTCTCCCCATGTTATCCCTCACCAACTCCCCACCCCCTGCTGCCCCTCTCCTAGTTCCCCCAGCCACAGACCCCAGTGTGTGATGCTCCCCTCCCTGTGTCCATGTGTTCTCATTGTTCGACACTCGCCTATGAGTGAGATCATGTGGTGTTTGATTTTCTGTTCTTGTGTCAGTTTGCTGAGAACGATGGTTTCCAGGTTCGTCCGTGTCACTACAAAGGACATGAACTCATCGTTTTTTATGGCTGCATAGTATTTCATGGTGTATATGTGCCACATTTTCCCTGTCCAGTCTATCATTGATGGGCATTTGTGTTGGTTCCAAGTCTTTGTTATTGTAAACAGTGCTGCAATGAACATTCATGTGCATGTGTCCTTATAATAGAATGGTTTGCAATTCTTTCGATATATTTAGTAATGGAATTGCTGGGTCAAATGGATTAGATGTGAACATAAGTTATCTATTGTCTTTGCTTGTTGTTATTTTGTGTTGTCTTTCTCTTTCTTATTTTTTTGTTTTGTTTTGTTGAATCAGTAATCTTTTCAGAAAATGCCTGTAGGTGTTACATTTCTGAGCAGTTGTGTATCTGAAAATATCTTTGCTCTTACATTTGGTTAGATTTGGGTAGATTTAGAATTTAAAATTGTGAAATGTTATTCTACAGACCTGTGAAGATATTGCAATATTTCTTTCAGCACATGGCCTTAGAAATGGGATATCTATACCAGTCTCATTCCCATTTACCTGTAAGTAATATACCTGTATTTATCTTTGAAATATTTTGGAATTTGCTTATTATTCTTGGAGTTCTGAAATGTCATAAAAATACGTCTAAGTGCTGGTCTTGTTTTTTATCTTCTATATCTCTGGGGAAATTTGAATCTAAAGATGTATGTCTTTTCCTTCAGTTCTCTCTCTCTCTTTCTCTGTATACATACATACATATATATATATATATTTTCTGTCTTTTTTGATTTTTTCCTCTTATCCAGCATATTTTGTCCTTTTTAATGTCTTTTTAGACAAATGTTGGGATTTCTGTTTCCATTCTCTGTCTTACCTTTTTTCTGCTCTCCAGGCCATCATCTGTTTGTCCTATAATCTGGAACAAACCCAAGGTACACATTTGTAGCTCACAAATTCTTCACTAGTCACCATTTCTGACTTAACCTAAATGAAATTTTATTTTATTTTTATATATTTTTATAAAATAAAAAATTTTATTTAAAAAATAAAATAAAATTTTATTTTATTTTTATAAAATTTTTTAAAATTATATTTTATATATTATATTTTTTAATAGAAATTTTATTTTATTTTTATAAAAAATAAAAATTTTTAATTTTATTTTTATTTTTATATTTTATATCTGTTTTTATTTTATATAAAATTTTATTTTATTTTTATATATTTTAAAGATTTTTTAAAATAAAATGTCAACTAGGTTTTCTTAATGGCTGTGATGTATTGAATCCCTTAAGCTAATTCATTGTTCATATTTCAAGATTTTTTTCAACCTCTTCTATTAATTGTATTATTTTTGAGGACTAGTTTTCTGCTGTTTGCATTGCAGTAGCACATGCAAGCCATGTGTACTGAAGTTCCATTTCATTTTCTACTTTAGCATCCCCTGCAAATAGGGTGGAATACATACTGAACTTTGGCCAGTAGAACAAGAGAAAAGTCATGTTTGCCACTTCCAGGTCTTGCTTTTAAAATACTCTACAGGCGTTGGGTGAAGAAGAGA
Source organism: Sapajus apella (assembly GCF_009761245.1). NCBI lineage: Eukaryota > Metazoa > Chordata > Mammalia > Primates > Cebidae > Sapajus > Sapajus apella. The sequence continues at coordinate 11,614,763 of NW_022436961.1, read as the reverse complement.
TAGTATACTTTTTCTAGATTCTAATTGCTTGATTGATGGCAGGATGCAAAGAATGCAGTGGAGGACTGTAATTCATAGATGATGGCAGAGTTGCTATGCATAGGAAACTGGACCCCTGAAAGACTGGAACAAAACTACCCTTTCCATCTCACCTTCCACCAACCTGCACTGGGCTTTGACGTTAATATTTTTAGGCTGTGTGTATTAGCAATTAGCTTGTCCTTCTTACTTTGCTTGCTTGCCTCACTTTCTTCCTGCTATTTTTTCTCTATTTTCTGGTATTTGGTTTTCTGTTTATATTTGTCACTGAGAGTCTAAGTCATAATTTGTTTTTATTCTTTGAAGATGCTTATTTATACATCTGCATCTTATGGAAAAGACGGGGGATTTAGCCAGGTGATATGTATAAAAAGCATGCTTTCTGGGTTTGGAGGCTCTTAAATGTTCTGTATTTCTGATCTCAGTGCTCTTTTTTTAGATTTTTTTTTAGAGCCAAATCCCCTTATCTAGTACCTCTGCCTTTACCTGCAGTCTCATGAATCCGGCTGCTATTCAGCACCTTCAACTCAGATGTCTAATGGGTCTCTCTATCTTGGCAGACCCCAAACTGAACTTCCACAGAAGGATGGGTCTGCTCCTTCTCTAGTGCCCCCATACCAGGAGATGATGATATCCTTTACCCTGTAGCTCAGGCCGACTTTGGATTCATCCTGACTCCTTTCTCATCCTACATTCCACATCCAGTGCATTAACTGGTCCTCACTTTTATGTCTACCTTCAAACAAATGCCATATCTGATTGGCTGTCACCACTCCTCAGCTACATCCCTAATCCAAGTCACCATCATCTTTCACTTACTCTATTGCAGCATCAATAGACCAGTCTGGGCTCCACTTCCATTCTTTTCACCCTTTGTATTACTGTGTATTCAGCAGCCTCAGAGAAACATAAATCAAGTCACATCACTCCCTGCAAACAACAGCAACAATAACAACAACACTCCTTATAATGGCTTTGAGTCCTAAGCATAACCAATACAGTCATATGGCATTAAGCTCCTGCTTACTCCTCTGACTTTATGTTCTATAATTTCTATAATGTCTATCATTGTTTACTGTGTTTGAGTCATACTGGTCATCTTGTTATTTGGAGGAGTATTTTCCCACCTCAGGGCCTTTGCACTTGCTGTTTCCTCACCTGGTAGCTTTTTCTCTAGATATTACTTGGCTTCTTCCCTCCCTTTGTTTCTGACACCAAATGCACCTCCTCAGAAAAGAATTGCTCTTACCCATTTATCATCCACTGTCCCCCTTTATCCCTTTTCCCTGCCCTTTTTCTTAATCACATGTAACTTTGCCTGGTGTAACCAAGATAGGCTTGTTTGCTTTTGTTCCTCTTCTCCAGAATAGAAACAAGACCAGAGTACATGCAGGATTGACCACTTCTCAATCAGTATATCCTCTGAGGGTGCTGAATCATTTTTGTTACATAGTGGGTGCAGAGGGAATATTTGTTGCATGAGGCTGTATGTCAAAGGGCTTCATGAAGATTTTGCTTTACTGTGAATCTGGAGTCAGATAATTTCTTTCTTTATTTCTCCTGTTGTCTTTGTAGAGATCCTGAATATCTTAAGCTTTATGGTGCCTCTGTCTATAGTTTGGCTAGGAGCCTCCCCAAGGCAGATGGTTAACTTTATTTAGAAAGAGGGTTTCAGGACTTTATTCTAGTGATAAATACTGTGGCTGCTAGTCATAGAATAAACAAGGGCATGAGAGAAGGCAGCCAACTAGACCAGCTGTTCACACCATGGTCCTTTCATAATTATCCTGGTTACTGCCTCTTGGCTGTGTGTATTGCTTGACTCCAAGTGTGGGGTGTGTCTTGTAGAGCTTTATCTGGAGCTGTTTTAGTGAGAATCAATCTCAATTCTAGTAGATTTCTCCTGCTTAAGTGTGGGCTTTGATTTCCTCTACTTCTGTTTATACTAATTCCATTATTTATATTAATCTCATCTACCTTCAGCCTTCAAGGATTTTATTTTTCAAATTTCTTATCTACTAATAGATAAAAATTTTCCTCAATGCACTTATTCTAAAATAATATTTTTTTTTCCTGACTTCAATAAGATTTGGTGTACAAGGAGAGAGAAAGATATATGACTTAAATTTTGTCATCTTTGGCTCTATTGTACATTATTGGTTTTATCTTCTGTGTCCTTCTTGTTGTGGCTTAACAAATGTAGACAGACATTTGTATCTTATCGCTGTTTCCTTAAAAAAAATTTAAGTATTTTTCTGCTCCCTTTTATAATTTAGAAAAGATACAAAAATGTGGATCATGCCTTTGATCAGAAATTATTATGAAAATTGTCGTTTAGAATGGTTTTGAGGGTGGAAAAGTTTATCAAGAGATTGTAATTTTATGAAAGAGAGGTATGAATGTTCTTAGTATTGAGGTGTCATATGCATTAATTGGATTGCTACATAGTCCCACTGATTTCCTGTTTTTCTTGCTGCGTTAATCTATATATTGAATTAAGCACCTCAAACTGTGAGTTATTAGATTTCATATATCTCTATCCCTATAGCAGTTTCTCTAGGCTCTGTTCACTTCTGCTATTTTGTAATCTAAAACTGCTTCATAACTTCCTAGATAGAAATAGAATATGTGGGTGCTCAGAGTATCAAATAGACCCCAAATATAATAGCTGTGAAATTTCAGGCTCTATAATGTATCATAGGATATTTTTGAACTTTGATAGATTGTGGGATTAGTTGCTTAAATACATAGTACCATAGATTTCAAATGTTTAAAAAGCTTCATGTTGGAATTCATTTGAAAAACAGGAATGAATACAGTTTGAGAGGTTAGAACAGTGGATTTCAAATGCTAGCCTGTATGAGGGTCCCTTGGAGGTCTTCTTAAAATACAAATTGCTGGTTGTCATTTTCAGGGTCTCTGATTTGTGAGGTATGGGTTGGGCCTGGGAATCTGCATTTCCATGAAATTCTCAGGTGATGTGGCTGCTGCTCCAGGGACAACATTTAAAGAAGCACTAGATTAGATAGTCTCACAACAGAGGAGGACAGCTTAATGGGGACAGCTTAATGGTTGCTTCTTGATTTGAAGCTGGAATACCCAATTTGGGGATTTTCCAGTTCAGTTCATTTCCCTCCCTCCCTCCCTTCCTTCCTTCCTTCCTTCCTTCCTTCCTTCCTTCCTTCCTTCCTTTTCTTTCTTCCTTACTTCCTTCCTCCCTTTCTTCCTCCTCCTTCCTTTTTTATCTCCTCTCCCTGCTCATCCTCATGTCCTCTCTTCTCATCCCTTCCTGTCTTCTCCCCTTCCCTCCTCTCCCCTCTCCTCTTTCTCCTCTCTCCTCTGTCATTGCCATTTCAAGTGCTTTATCTCTTAAGCACTACACTGCTTTGGGTAATCCATTTAAGCTTAGAAGGAGAGCAACAGAAAAGGAATTGAAATGTAAAGCAGATATCAAGAGAGCAAAATTTGTCGTTAAATTAGATCTGGCAGTTATTTGTCTATTTATTCGTACTCCAAGTGTGATTATCAAAAATACTTGAAAATCAATAGAACTGCATGGGTTTTTTTCAAGTTGGATAGGACCACTGAGGCCACCTGGTGGAAACACATCTTTGTATTGATGAGAAGACTGAAGCAAGTATATGAAAAGCATGTGAACCAATGTTTTCTTTTCCACAGCTTCCCCTCATGGCTATACTTTATGTTGTCACTTATATTTTGATTACTTCTCTGTATATTTATCATCATAGCTTACTAAAATTGTTAATACTATGTATTTTGCATATAAGCAATAATGAACATTTCCAGCTCTTGAAAGGTAAGAATAAGTGGCTACATATTACCTTGAAACAGTATAGAACACTTTTTACTTTTAAATATTTTTTCAATTTTTGTGAGTACATAGTAGGTATATATATGTATGGGGTACATGTGACATTTTGGTACAGGCCTGCACTGCATAATAATTGTTTTATGGAAAATTGGGTATCCATCACCTCAAGAATTTATCCTTTCAATTAATACTCTAAGTCTTTTGGTATTAACACAATTTATTTTCTGATGAGAAAGTTGCTGCCACTTTGATTATGCTACAGGAATTTTCTTTTGTTGTTGTTGTTTTTTTTTTTTTTTTTGGAGACAATTCTCCCTCTGTCTCCCAGGCTGGAGAGCAGTGACATGATCATGGCTTACTGCAGTCTCAACCTCCTGGGTTAAGTGATCTTCCTGCCTCAGCCCCCTGACCCCCTGTCGCTGGGACTACAGGTGCACAAGACCACGCCTGGCTAAATTTTGTATTTTTTGTAGAGACAAGGTTCGTCATGTTGTCCAGGCAGGTCTAGAACTCCTTGGCTCAAGTGATCCACCTGCTGTGGCCTCACAGAGTGCTGAGATTACAGGTGTGAACCATTGTGCCCGGCCAGGAATTTTCTTAAATGCTTCCATAACTTTATGCCATTTAACTCTTACAACAATCCCATCAAATCAAGTATCATTATTATGCCTCATCATTCATTTCACAAATTAATAAGCAAAGTCTCAAGGGTTATCACTTGCCAAATATTACATGCTAGTGAAAAACCAAAGTTTGAGCTTGCACTCAAACTTTGAAACATTATTCAAAACCAATGTTTTCAGCACCTAATCTTTATTGCCTCACAGAGTTTTATACAGAAACAAAATTAAGAAATGTAGCTGGAGCCAGGAACCATAACATGGGGTATCCCTGGCATACACATGGTCCCTGTCTTTCCCTATATCTGTGAACTTGTTAAAGCTGTAGATGTCTTCCCAGCTCAGTGATCATGAAGATGTACTTACTGATGGGTCATCTTCACTAGTCATCTCTAGCTACCTGGAATAAAACACGCAGTGTTTGGGATCCAGTGGGCATCATTGGTCAGTTAGTTCTCCAGCCTCGGTTCCTTCTCTGGTTGCCTGAGCTTGGAAAATTCATCAAATCTCTTTGGACCTCACTTACTCAGCTGTGAAATTGGGCTATGAGTGGGGCTTGAAACCACTATGTAGATCTGTTGGGAGAGCTAAATTAGATAAAGCACGTGAAAGCACTTAGTGCAAGGTCTGGCACATAGGACATATTTGCTTAATATTCTTAGAATCCGATGAATAATCATCAGAAATATTTTGTTAAACATTGTGATTGTTCACTGGGAATACTATATGGTTGTATGTGCCACTGGCCATGTTTCCCCTAATAAAAAATACCACCTTTGGGAGGCCGAGGCGGGTGGATCACAAGGTCAAGAGATCGAGACCATCCTGGTCAACATGGTGAAACCCTGTCTCTACTAAAACTAAAAAAAAAAAAAAATCTGAACTTTACCCACATGCAAATGATGTCTTAAAAATGTTTCTTTTCTATTTAATGTCTCTGCATTAAATTTGTCTGCAGCATTTCTTAAGGCTCATTTGCATGTGGGTAAAACTCAGGCTACAATAATTGTCAATGAAGCGTATTTCTCTTGTTCTGCTCCCGTCCAATTGGTGCCCCCTGCAAGCCTCTTCTCCCAAATTATTTCTGGACTCCCAGATAAAAATGGTAATTTTTCCTTCCTCTTCTCCTGGATTTTTATCCTAACTTTTGCTGGGAGGACCTGTACCCTGGACTAGGCTAGCAATGTACAGACCATGGTTTTGATGTCTGTGCAAAAGGTACAGGCTTGTTTGTTTCTCTTCAGTTTTCCCATTGTATGAAAATATAAGCAACATAAAATATACAATTCTTAAGTGCACAGTTCAATGGTATAAATACATCTGTGATATTGTACAACTATCACTACCATCCATTACAAAACTGAAATGTTGAACTCCTTACCCATTAAGCAATAACTCCCCATTCTCCCTCACTTAAGCCCCTGACACCACTATTCTGTCTTTATGATTTTCGCTATTCAGAGTAGTTCATTTAAGTGATATCATGCAGTATTTATCCTTTTGTGACTGGCTTATTTCAGTTAGCATAATATCCTCACAGTTCTTCCATGTTACAGGATATTTCAGGGTACTTTTCCTTTTTAAGACTGAATAATAATCCATTGTGTGGATATACTAGATTTTGCTTATTCATTCATCCATCCACGGGCACTTGGGTTGCTTCCACTTTTTAGCTATCATGAATGATGCTTTCACCATGAATGTACAGATATCTCTTTGAGTCCCTGCTTTCGGTTCCTATGGGTATATACCCGGAAGTAGATTTCTGCATCATGTAATAATTCTGTGTGTAATTTTTTGAGGAATCACCGTACTGTTTTCCATGGCATCTGTACCATTTGCATTTCCACAACAATACACAGATGTTCCATTTCTTTGCATTCTTGCCAAAATTTGTTACATGTTGGTGCAAAAGTAATTGCGGTTTTTGCCATTAAAAGTAGTTATTTTTTCACCAACCTAATTTTTTATAGTTGTTTTCTTTTTTTTTTCTTTTTT
>NW_022436961.1:11560349-11608174 GCF_009761245.1 Sapajus apella | reverse complement strand
GCTGGAGTGCAATGGCGCGATCTCGGCTCACCGCAACCTCCACCTCCCGGGTTCAGGCAATTCTCCTGCCCCAGCCTCCTGAGTCGCTGGGATTACAAGCACACGCCACCATGCCCAGCTAATTTTTTGTATTTTCAGTAGAGACGGGGTTTCACCATGTTGACCAGGATGGTCTCGATCTCTTGACCTCGTGATCCACCCGCCTCGGCCTCCCACAGTGCTGGGATTACAGGCTTGAGCCACCGCGCCCGGCCGTTTTCTTTTGATAGTAATGGATATGAGGTGGTATCTCATAATTCCTATTTGTATTTCTATTGTTGTTAGTGATGTTAAGTATCTTTTCATGTACTTACCAGTCATTTGTGTGTCATCTTTGGAGAAGTGTCTGTGAATTCAGTCCTTTGCTTATTTTTGAATTGTTTTGTCAATGTTTTTTGTTGTTGAGTTTTAGGAGCTCTCTATATATTCTGGATATTAATTTATTATCAGATACAGGTTTGGCTTTGATGCTGCTAATGCCACTTCTTCTTACCTTTGAAGTCACAGTGCCTGTAATGATTGCTTATGTTCAGCAAATTAACATCATTAGGCTTCCTCTCTCATTCTATAACCCGTTTACCCTAAGACTCAGGCATGAGCACCTCAACTGAGGCCAGGGATGTGTGTCACTGCTGTTGGGGGAATACCTACCCTTGGCTCTGACTCCCTTTCTCCAGGGTCATCTCTATCCTCTCTTCCCATAAGGTTCTACCCTACAGATCCCAAGCCACATCCAAGTCACCTGATTTCTAGCATGATTCTTATTTAGATTCTTAAGTTTAAATTCAAGTAATTCCTTCTTCCTTTCTTCCCCTTCTTAAGTACCTTTAAGGGAGTCGAAAAGCTCTCAACATTTAGAAACATTTACAAGCATATGAATTTCCATATTATAACCATCTCCTCACCAAGATGTCTTGACACATTTCACATTTATATGATCCCGTAAAGGTTTTATAAATAATCTGGAGCATATTATTTCTTTGTATCCTCGCTTTGTGAACTAGACAAGGTAGATATTAAAGTTCCAAGTCTCAGGAAGTTTGAATGATTTTTCTTAAGCTTAGTCAGCTAATTAGGAGCAGAATCAGGACCGGAATTTAGGACTTCTGGCTCCACTTTATCTCTGAGGCTTGTGCTATTCTACTGGGATATCATTAGAAGAAATGCCAAATGAATGCCATTGCCTCTTCAGCCCTAAACACGAAGCCCAGTTAAGTGTTTTCTTGACATTTTTCCTGACACCTATAAAAATTCATATTTTATTTTTATTCACATGCTGATTGATTTAGATGTTATGAAAATTAAATAAGTTCCAAAAGGCAGAAGATAGGCTACATACAAATTTTTAAAAATTTGTCATTGTTCAAACAATATTGGATATAAAATTGAAATTTCTCTCATTACAAAAATTATCTAAGAGTGACTGGTTATAAGGTTATAGCTTTTGGTGTGATTCACCCCTAAGCAATGCTTGGATAAAGTCTATACCAAAGCTGACAGAGCTTCCCTAAGGCCTAAAGAACTTGGCAAATGTGGTTGAACAAAAATGACAACAATGGAACTGTGTAGGAGGGATTCTGCATTAGTGCACCTAAGAATGTCCTCTCTAATTTGAGCATTTCTCACCATGGAATAATGCTTTTATTCCTCTCTGTCTTTTTCTGTTGCCTCACAGAGACTCATAACAGGGAGCCCTGGACCAGGCTTACACATCAATAGGGATGGACTAGAGGCATTCTATGGAGTTGACCAATTATAGAAAATCAGAAGTGCCTAGCTACACACCCTATTTTCTTTTAGCATCTGAAATTATTGACTTGATCCCATTTGTGGGGTCGCTAGTCACCTTCATATAATATGTATTACACATGCCAAGTCAGAACATATGGAGAGCATTTGCATTTGTATGGGGGAAACATGCTGTTAGATAAATTAGAAAATCTTCTTTATATTTGCATTTTTTTAATTTTAAAAAATTCAATGTATGATGTAGTAGAACTAGGAATATCCCCTTTTTAGTTGACTTCTTCACTCTATGTTTAAACTTTCTCAGCAACGAGGCATGTGATCAAAAAGGAGCTGTTTTCCTAATACAAACAAAAAAGCATTAAACACCCTGTAAAACAAAAGTTGTTCATTGTAAGTTGCATTATATGCAAATATGACATGTTTTAGATTTGTGTAAGCTCATGTGCTTTAAAATCAGACTTTGAAATTTCTTTTGTAAGATATTAGAGAACTTTTGAATTATACATCTTATTCTTGAATGTACATTCCTCAGAGAATCATCTTTATGCACAAATAATATTTATTTTATATTTTTAATCAACTTTAGCAGACCTTCATTCTTCTGCACATTAGGTTGAAACAGCTTTGAGTGATGAAGAACTGATTTTATGGAGCAACTAATGATTTTACTGTTGCTACTTTTTTTTGTGTCAGCAAATATGTAATTCACAAGGATGTTATAAGAAAGATATTTATCAAGCCTATCTCTAAAAAAAGAGAAAGTAATCAAAAGATCAGCATGTAATAATTTCTTAAGACGACTCATTACATCAAGGAAGAGGAATCAGTATTAACTTCATAACTCACTAATTAGTATATACTTATAGTCAGGTGCTGTGTCAAGTTAAATTGGAATGATTTGTTGATATGAGGATTTCTGGGTTCATGATGGATTCATATTTAAATAACTTTTATATTTTAAGCCTCCTCCCATCAAATAGGTTTTATGGTCTTGTGTGCACATTACATGAGGGAAATAGTACTGTAACATTTTACATGTTGATGTACAGTCTGTATCAGCAGTCCCCTACCTTTTTGGAACCAGTAACCAGTTTCGTGGAAGATAATTTTGTCATGGAGCGGGGTTGGGGCAGGGAGATGGTTTCGAGATGAAACTGTTCCATCTTGGATCATCAGGCATTGCATTCTCATAAGAAGCATGAAACCTAGATCCCTCACATGTGCAGTTCCCAACAGGGTTCATGCTCCTATGAGAATCTAATGCTGCCATTGATTTAACAGGAAGTGGAGCTCAGGCAGTAATACTCTGTCACCCGCTTTTCACCTTCTGCTGTGTGGCCCAGTTCCTAACAGACCATGTACCAGTCAGCGACCTGGGAGTTGGGGACCCCTATTCTATGTGTTATAAAAACTTAAAGAATTATTTGAGCCAGACATGGTTGCACATACCTGTCGTCCCCAGCTACTTGGTGGGCTGAGGCAGGAGGATTGCTTGAGGCAGAAGTTCGAGGTTGCAGTGAGCTGTGATTGTGCTACTGTACTCCAGTCTGGGTGACAGAACAAGTCCCTGCTTCTAAAAATAAAATAAATATGAGAAGAATTATTTGATAATTTAAATATAAAGCAAAATCTATTAGATATTCTGAAAAACATATTGTTAAATGTTTTAAAAAGGGAATTAAACTCCTAGACTTGGTATAGTATAGGAGTTCAGTGCTCTAGGTTGGTCTATCCTTCTAATGTTGGATACGCATTTTGCACTTTTTATTTAAAATATTGCCTATTCTACAGCATTTCTTGCTTTGCATTAATTACTGGCCACACCCAGAATCCTTTCCTTCTAATAAAAGCAACCTCTTTTCCCAAACTTTTACATGTTATTCATATTTTCAACCCCCTGCACAGTTGTTAGATCTTACATTTGGAAGAATTCAAAGGAATAACATTAATGAAAGTGAACTATGAATTAGGAACCTCATCCTATCAATAGCTAATTTCCCTCCTTTTTGGTTTTGTGTCTTAATAGTTCTTAAAACAACAAATAATAAATTCAGTGATCTAAGCCAAGTTCCTCTAGACATAGAACAACTCAGCCTAGCCTCCCATAAGCTAACATTTCCTAATTAGCCTCTTAACTGTTGACTTGAGAAAGGGTTTACAATACAGGATTCTTATATATTAATACAAATTAGAGATAAAAAATTTAAGATCCTGCTGAATCTTTATAGTTCCACTCATAATTTGGTTACTTCACATTTCTCATCTTTATACTTCTTTTATGCAGGTCGTCTCCGCAATATGTCCAATCGGCCGTATTTGCAAGATATCAGGGCAGATAAGCAAGCCTGCCTCCAGGATACTTCCTTTGTGTGATGAACAGTGATGTTTATTTAGTCATAGGCTGTTAGGGAATAGATATCTCTAGATCAGAGAACAGATTGTGTATTAATCACAGAACATCTAGGCACTAGTTCCTCTAGCCCTATTTCCTGCGGAGAAATGTGATGAGGGCCAGATATCCATCCCCACGGGCAGCAGTGTTGTACTGCATGAGAGGAACCCTGGAATTAGGAAACTTGGAGCTTAAACAGGGAAGCTGGGCACATCTGCCCTTTCCCCTCTCCACAGATAGAAAGACTTGTATGTATTCTGGCATGTAAGCAAATGACTCTTGGGGAGATTAAAAAGATGCTTCCAGGTTTTATTTCATGAGGATATGGCTCCAGAGGAGACACATTTCTAAATCTCCCAGGAACACTTCATTGTCTTTTACTTCTGAGACATAGTGGCCATTCAGCTATTCCACCAAGGTTGCCAATACTCTTTGTTAGGAAACTGCAGAAATGTAAACATATTCACAGAGAATTGTCTCTCAATCGATGATACCTAGTACCTTTTTATGCAAAGTGCTGTGAACGTTTGGTAGGGGTTGAACCCATGAGCTAGAATTAAGAGCATTGGAACTTAACTAAACCAATTAGCAAATAAAAAATTCCACGTTTCATGAGAAAAAAATTTATAGATTAATTACATGTAGAATATGCATATCTCAAGTCATCTGGGAGTTTAATGTTTTGTGTACTTTATCTTGCAAATAGATTCCAATTCATATTGTCTGGATATATAAGCATTAAGGCCTTCTAAAAGCAAAATCAAGCTAGGTGTGAAATAGGAATGCTATATGGAGTTATAGCATGGGTAATTGGTTCTAGAATGTCCCAGAGATAGCACAATTCATGGATGCTCCAGTCTCTGATATAAAATTGCATAGTATTTGTATATAACCTATGCACATTTTCCTGTATACTTTATATCATCTCTGTATTACATATAATACCTAATACGCTGTAAATGCTATGTAAATAGTTGTTATATTGTATTGTTTAGGGAATATGACAAGAAAAATGTTTGTACATGTTCAATACAGATACAATGTCTTAGGGGATATTTTTGAATCCGCAGATGCAAAACCCATGCATATAAAGGGCCAACTGTATTTTAAGTTCCTCATTCTTGTGAGATTAATTTTATATCTTTTTAGTATGCTTGTGGTTCTCAAGTCACTAATATTTTAGTTATAAGGTGAAAGGCACACTGTAATTGAATGCTAAGGCCAATTCTTTACCTCCGATGTCTGGAATAAGAGCCAAATCTCCCATCTTTTTAGGAAAGTATGAGTATCATGGCTATTAGCAATCCTGGAATAGTTCATCTCCCACTTTGGCTGAGTTTAAGATCTTTTTCTCAGTTATCTTATTTCTAAAGACAGTTAAAAGAGCATCAGAAAAGCATTTGTGAGGCTGAAGTACCTCACATGCCAATTTTGTGGGAGCATTTTTGGACCCTTTGGTTCTTTTTGACAGTTTTCTAAACTCATGCCCAGAGTAGTTTCATTTATTTAATATTTGTCTTATCCTCTACTTACAGGAAACGCAAGGCTTGTCAGGTTTTCCAGGGGATAGCATGACTCAGAGTCTGATGTACTTGAAAAAAACACAGTGGGAATCCAAACACACTTATGTCATTTTTATGTGTTAGAGAGAAACCAGGAAGCATGAATTCTCACTTTTCTTAAAAGTCTTTACAGTGTCAAAGGGCTATTCGTGAAGAGGAGTTGCGGAATCATTGTTTTGAAGTGCATCCAAGATTAGAAACCTGGTTTATGTGTGCTATTTTGCCTCCTAGTCTCAGCAGTCTTTTTATATTTATTCAAAATTTAAAAACCGTAAACCACTTTTTCTTTACACATACACAATATATATTTGTCTTTGATCAGGGTGGAACTTCATTTCCGCTGACCAATAGAAGGGCATTCTCTATTTGATTTAAGGGAAACTTGGGGTATAATGTATTCTTTCAAACCTCTGATTGGACATGTCAAACAAAGCTTGAGCTAGACCATGATATTCTGAACTATTTCCAATAACTTTCCTTTCTAATTAGGGTATTGCCTCAAACATTTCCCGAAACTCTAATTACCACGGATACAATATCCTCCAACAGAACTTTTTCATAGGAGCACTCAGACTGTGGAAGACAGAGGATAAATGTTATAGTTTCATTCAATTCTCTTTATGTGGATGCTCACTTTTTTTTTTTTTCTATAACCAACCATTTCTCATTTTGATGAGAGTGTTTGGAGAGATGGCTATGCTGGCACTGTAGCCTAGGTGAAAGAGTAATCTTACACTTTCTTTTAAAAAAATTGACAGTGTCACTTTTGCTCACAGTCTGTTAATCAAAATGAGGCAAATGGCCAAACCTGATCCCTATAGGTTGAGGAAATTGTGTATTTGTGAATAGTAATAGTACAGCAGCCACTATGTTTCCAAATCATACTGGAGATTTCTGAAAGGCAGAGTGCTTTTAGTTTGTTTTATGTAATAGGTTGATGTTAAACCTATTATCAAAGGCAGACCCTGGTTTGACAGACAAAAATTAATCATTTAATTTGGGAGCCAGATACAAACTTAGGCTTTTTGAATTCCTGTTTCTGTATTCTTATTTTGGAAGTCTAAAGTTAGGTTTTATATGCAGAGGTGTTAGATGAAGGTGTCTTGTTTTGCAAACAGAAGCAGTCTCAGGAGACAAATAACAATGGCATGATAAATTTATGAAGTTTATTTTTAGCAGCACTTTCAGGCAAGGTTTTACTGTCAATATTTTCATTGGTACCCAAGAAGCCAGCAGAGGAGGCCATGTTTTATGAATCAATGTGGCTGCAAATATTAGCCCTGACATTTTTAAGTGAAAAATGGCAGAAAAGATACAGAGGCAAATAAATATAGAGTCTCTGACATCCAACAGAGAGGGAACCCTTTCTAACAATTATGACCAAATGTATGTGTGTGGTTGTTTTGTTTATATTTGCTTGAATGCTGTCCTTGTTCTTTTTGTTTTCTGTAGTTCTACCACTGATGGCTTCCTCCAAAACAATGTCAGCAGGACAAGGATGTATTGGCAGGGTATCTTTTGAATCAGTAGCCCCATACTGATCCTTGACCTAATTAACAGTCTGCTATAGGCATCTTGCAGTTGACTGCTACTGATCTCAACATCAAGAAAATTTTGGTTATAAGAAACTTAAAGTGTGTCCCACTCAACTTATTATAAATTCAATTTTATTATGCTAAAATCCTGTGAACTATAGCTGGCTGAAAGCATGAATACTACATTATTTTATTTTATAGAATGTTTATTGGAAGAGTTGGTTTGCTTTTAAAGGAATCCATCACTATTAGTGTTGGGGCATATTTAACAAAGTGTTGGGTCAGGTCAGTTCAATACTTGGAAATGTGTTGATAGTTGAAGTTTCCAGCAGATTTTAACACATGCCTTTGGATGTAAGGAAACACCTTTGTCCATAATAAATAAACTGTAACTGAGCAAATGAAACTGTCACAATGCTTTGAAAACTGTAGCGTACAACCAAATCTATGCCATGATTTTGCTTTCTACTGATGCAAAGAAAAGTAACTTTGATTATTGCAATCTGGACAACATAAGACACTTATGTTGTCTTGCTTAACTTCCATGAAAATCTTCATATGGTAGCTATCATTATTCCCTTTTTAAAATGGGAACAGGGCTGGGCACAGTGGCTCACTCCTGTAATCCCAGCACTTTGGGAGACCGAGGCGGGTGGATCAGCTGAGGTCAGGAGTTTGAGACCAGCCTGACCCACATGGAGAAACCCCATCTCTACTTAAAATTAACTGGGTGTAGTGACCCATGCCTGTAACCCTAGCTACTCAGGAGGCTGAGGGAGGAGAATCACTTGAACCTGGGAGGTGGAGGTTGCAGTGAGCCAAGATCACACCATTTCACTCCAGCCTGGGCAACAAAAGTGAAACTCCAACTCAAAACAAAATAAAGATGGGAACAGAAGCTTAAAAATGGAATAATTAAAAGACATACAACCTATAACAGGCAAAACTTCTGTATATAGTATCTATGTGACTCCAAATGTCTTGGTTCCTACAAAAATCCATTGTGTTTTTGTCTGTGATTGTAAGCTTTTAGCAGTTTCTTTTCCTCTATTTCTCGGCCCAGAAAGGTGCAGAAACTGCTTTGAATTCCTGAAGGACCTTGTCAGGCAAAATAAATACATTGAAAATAACTTTGACCATTTCTAAATGGCTTTTCTGTATCAGAATTGGAAGTACCTTCTACATTCATATGCATTGCTGATGCATTCTCATCAGCGGCCTCTACTTCTAGGTTGGCTGAGATCAATAAATCTTAGCAGTTCATAAATGGAAGAAATGGCTTTACATATCTTCTTGCCTGAATCCCTTTGGATGTTTTAAAAGAAGTGATAAAGTAAATTTATGTTTCTGCAGATGCATGTAAAGCTAATTGTTTTATTAACAATATAATTGGCGAAAAGAAGCTATGTGTAATAAGAACCAAAGAAGTATACTGCTTCCTAAATATTCACATTAGCCATTTGTCAAGTTTGCAGTGAGTTTCAGCATATACACATACACAACACACACCATGTATGAACATTAGGAAAATTGATTTGTTTAAAAAAATCCCCTTCTCCACCACATAAATAATATTTCTTACTGAGAGTCACTAATATGCAGAAGAAAGATAAACATTAACCACATGACAGGAAAAGAAAAACATTAAATTTGGTTATGTTGTATATTTTGTGTATTTATTAGTTGTTTTTTATTAAATGTAGGCATGCACGTAAAAAAATCACCTCATCTGAAAATTAATAACCCATACTGCAAACAATTAAGGCATATAGCAAATGTCTTTTAAAAGTGTTTTATACTTAAGTTTTTCTAGCGGCTAGTTTAAGAGAGATGAGAATACATACAAAGAGCAGGAAAAAGAGAGTGTCTGAGCAGAGGAATTAAAAAAAAATGAGTACGATATTAATACAGTTATCCTTACAACAGCCTGAGGTTGTGGGTATTGCTATCTCCATCTTCTGGTTGAAGGAACTGAGGCACAGAGAAGTTAAGTAACTTGTCTGAGATAGAGAAGAGACTGAAATGAAACTGTCATAAAAAGGAAAGAGACAGGAAAAGAGAAGAGAGAGAAAGAACAAACCTTGGATGGCAAGTGAATTTGTGTCATCCACCTTTGAAATTCAAGTTGTCTGTAACCTTTGCCCATATATTTAAAGGTATCCTCTGTGACATAGTCATATAATATTGGTCCACTCTTAGGCATTCAACAAATACCTATTGAGTGTCTGTCATTTATTCAACAAACATTTACTGAATGTCTAATTAAGTAACAGATACTGTTCTAGTTACTTGAGCTACAATGTGGAGACAGGGCCTCTTTGAAGAGCTTGTGTTTTTTCTCCATGAACGCTAGTCTCATGCTTTCCACCTAAACCCTGCTTTTGGGAGTCAAGAAAAGTTCACATCCTTCATGAGACTTCTTGGATTAACCCCATAGTCTATTTTTCCCCTAGAAATAGAATCCTGTTTTTGAGTCATGCACATTGCCAGCTGGGATAAAAGGCTCATTGCCTAGTCTTTTACTGAGGTGAATCCATGGATCTCAGGTTAATGGGATGTAAATATGATTTGTAGGAGACTTCTGGGACATCTCCCAAGAGAGCAGATTCAGCTGACAGAAAAGGAAATTTGCTTTCTGATATGGTTTGGCTGTGTCCTCACCCAAATCTCATCTTGAATTGTAGCTCCCATAATTCTCACATGTTGTAGGAGGGACCCAGTGGGAGGTAACTGAATCATGGAGGCGGGTCTTTCTAGTGCTGTTCCCATGATAGTGAATAAGTCTCACAATATCTGATGGTTTTTTTAAAGGGGAATTCCCCTACACGAGCTCCCTTTTACCTGTTGCCATGTAAGAAATGCCTTTGCTCCTCCTCCTTCTTCTGCCATAATTGTGAGGCCGTCCCAGCCATGTGGAATTGTGAGTCCATTGATACTCTTTCCTTAATAAATTACCCAGCCTTGGGTATGTCTTAATTAGCAGCGTTAGAACAGACTAATATACTCACCTACCTATCCTCCTTCTAACCCGGAATAACATCAGCTGGTGGGTGGTTTCAGTCATTGCCCAGGACAGGAAGGGACCTGGAGAATGGAGACTAGTGCTTGGGTATGGAGTAGAAGAATAGAAGGGGTTTGCGTCCCTGATGACCTGCAGGTCCCATCTCAGCCCTCAAACAGTCTCTTTCTGAATTTATTTCATTTGAGAGAGAAAAGCTGTTATATTAAATTTATTACTTTTGTTTGAGAGATAAATGCAGTTATATTAGGTTTTTACTGTGTTTTGTTTTTGTTTTTGTTGTATGATGCTAAATCTAATTCTAATTGATACACCCTCTTCATAAGATAATTTGATAAACTTACTGGGAGGAAGAATGTTCACTGGGCTTTGGCAGGCGATAACCTAAAAACTAGGAGAAACTGAGCTTTAAGGGCCCACGAAAACCCTTGGCCTGTGGGTTTGCTGGCTCTTTGCTAGAATTACATTTTGGCAGAAACTGGGAAGTTATGTTTCTCTTGAAACTGATTGCTTTTGTAATTTAACAATCCTGCTAATAAAGGACTGCTGTACAACAGATATGTGTCTTTAGTGTCATGGATATTGTACCTGAAAGTAAGTGCAGAAGTGTCAGCTAGTTTCCGCCAATATTCGAGCATTCTTAGTTCTAACTGCTACAATTATGCAAGGTGTTTGTCATAGAAGAGCAATGGCCATTTGAGTAAGACTTTCCATATGGTCTTCCACAGTCATTGCAAGAAAATGAGTCTTTGTTTTTTTTCCTTGGTGAGGTTATCCTCTTTTTTCTCTACAAAATAATGTGGAGTTTGGAATGAATTCTAATGAGTGAATGTGGCACATCAAGAATTTTAACCATGCTGTTGTGTTTATCTTGTCCAACCGATTATGCAAAATCTTACTATACACCATGGAATATTATGCAGCCATAAAAAACGATGAGTTTGGGTCCTTTGTGGGGACATGGATGAACCTGGAAACCATCATTCTCAGCAAACTGACAGAGGAGCAGAAGATCAAACACCGCATGTTCTCACTCATAGGCGGGTGTTGAATGATGAGAGCACATGGACACAGGGAGGGGAGCACTACACACTGGGGTCAGTTGGGGGGAAATAGGGGAGGGATGGTGGGGGGTGGGAAGCTGGGGAGAGATAGCAAGCGGAGAAATGCCAGATGTAGGTGATGGGGAGGAAGGCAGCAAATCACACTGCCACGTGTGTTCCTATGCAACAATTTTGCATGTTCTTCACATGTACCCCAAAACCTAAAATGCAATAAAATAAATAAATGGGAAAAAAAAATCTTGATGTGAAAGGCTGAGTTTCTGTAGCTTGAATTTTAGATGATAAATATCCAAAATCTATTTGAAGGTCAGCTATCACAAATATAATTTTTCTGTGGCAACACTTGGGTAGCTTTCCTAGGCAAATTTGACTCAAAAAGAAGATACATTATTCCTGCTCAACTTTTTCTTTTACTTCTCTTCTTCTCTTTTCTTGTTATTTGATTGTTTGCCTTTGAAAGACCGGCTTTCTTTGCACCATTAGACAGAATTGTGTAACAATTCCCAAAGAGATTGACAGTGCTCGTGACTAGCTCTGTAGGAATCTTTCTGTGTGTAGGCTGGTCTACATTTTACCATAATAAAGATCTGGCCTTACAGTCATAGGATCCAGCCAGACAAATTAGTCTTACTCCAGGATTTAAAGAAATGAGGATGTGTCCCAAGGGGATCCGTCTGCGGCCAGCAGGAAATTTAGTTTTAAAAACTGAATAAAATGCAATAGTTGGGGCATTGAATGATTTGAGCCTGTGAATGTGCTTCTGCCACCTGCATTACCATTAGCGTTAGTAAGGCCAGGAAGGTCTGAAGTCTGTATGAGTTCACAGATATTTTGAAAAACTCCTGCAGGTATTTTTGATAGGATTCCATTTTATAATCACATTGTCTGTGATGTTTATTTATGGCATTATATACCACATGTGTTTGTCCCATAGAATTTCCAAAACAAAATCTTCTCTGCTCAATAACTGATGATGAATGACCAGAGTAGTTTGTGAAATAACTTGCTTTTTACTGTTTTGTTACCTGCTTCAATATAGTTCCTGCTCTTTGATGACAATTGACTGAGCTGGTGCCTGCAAAAGTAACTATTGTTGAATTAGTTACATTAAAGGGTCAAAATTATAGCTGCGTGGAGCTAAGGTCATGGCAGAACCAAAGAGCTCTGGGCACAGATCTTCCTTTCATGGTCGACTGGGTCCAATAATCCCCTGAGGCTCAGGTCTCTGATTGCATTTCCAGATGGTCTCCTCTGGTGTAAACACCACCCACACTCTGTCCAACAGCATAAGCCACCCTGGCAGAAAGCAAAACAGCAGGCCGGGGAGCCCTGGGAATTACACAGTGGGTGGGACCTGTTGCCAAGTTTTGACCTCTCTCGTCCTCTATGTTACACCCCCATGATATTTTCTTTTCTTTCTTTTTTTTTAAATTTATTTTATTGCATTTTAGGTTTGGGGGTACATGTGAAGAACATGCAAGATTGTTGCATAGGTACACACGTGGCAGTGTGATTTGCTGCCTTCCTCCCCATCACCTACATCTGGCATCTCTCCCCTTGCTATCTCTCCCCAACTCCCCACTCCCCACCGTCCCTCCCCTATTTCCCCCCAACTGACCCCAGTCTGTAGTGCTCCCCTCCCTGTGTCCATGTGTTCTCATTGTTCAACACCCGCCTATGAGTGAGAACATGCGGTGTTTGACCTTCTGCTCTTCTGTCTGTTTGCTGAGAATGATGGTTTTCAGGTTCATCCATGTCCCTACAAAGGACACAAACTCATCGCTTTTGATGGCCGCATAATATTCCATGGTGTATATGTGCTACATTTTCCCTGTCCAGTCTATTATCGATGGGCATTTGGGTTGGTTCCAGGTCTTTGCTATTGTAAACAGTGCTGCAGTGAACATTCGTGTGCACGTGTCCTTATAGTAGAATGATTTTCAACTTACCCCTTTCCTTTGGTATTTGTAGGGCAAACTCTCCAGTTTCTTAGCATAAAGCCAGCAGCATCAACTCTACTCCCTAATCTCCAAATATTCTTCAAACTGGTGCCTGGATTTCCCGGCTATCTTGCAGACGAATTCTAATAGCTACTAGTCAGTAGAATGCATTTGTGTACTTACTCACTTATTATTCAACAAATGCCTATTGAATGTCAGTCATTTATTCAGCAAACATTTACTGAATGTCTAATTAAGTAGCAGATACTGTGCTAGTTACTCAAGCTACGGTGCGGAGACAGGGCCTCTTTGAAGAGCCTGTGTTTCTTCTCCATGAATGCTAGTCTCGTGCTTTCCACCTAAACCCTGCTTTTGGGAATCAAGCAAAGTTCACCTCCTTCATGAGACTTCTTGGATCAACTCCTCTTATATCTGAGCAGGTTGTCCTTTTAGAATTCTCTTAATGCATACATTTGCAGTCCCTTGTAACCTCGTTAGTCTATGCTTCTTTCATGTAGATGCTTTAAATTTTTCATAGCCTGTTGTGTTTTTGTTCAAATGCAAACTCCCTAAGAGATTAACTTCTGGCACCTTCATTTTTGCTTTTCATTTCCTCTAATATATTGCTAGACGCTTAATTTGTGTTCAATAAACATGGTGAATTCATTTAACAAAAGTTATTTTGCACCTATCGTGCTCGTGGCTACAAAGGGACAGCATTATCACATCAACTGGACATTACATAGCATGTGGAATAGCAGACAGACTGACCATATCTATGATATACTTGGTTAAAATTTTAATTCCTTATTAAAATTTCATCCACTGCCTCATGTCTTATAGCTACAAATTAATTTCCAAATTTGAATATTTCCATACTTGCTTATTGAAAAGCTGGGGACAATACTCTGTGAGGTTTTTTGAGGACCATTTGATAAGGTGGAAGACCAGTGTAGTCTTGGATTCTTCTCACTGCTGAGCAGAATGGGATGTGCCCTGTAGTAGGCTATACATGGTTTTATGACCATACATAGGAACCTGCTTTTCTTCTTGAAATGGCTCTTTTGTTTTATAGAGTTTGGCTAGACTGGCAGGTGACAAGGCCAGAGCTGGGCTGGCCACAAGAGGCAGCTGGGGCAGTGCGAGTTGGTGTGATTGAGCCATTTGTCATCACCATATTCTGGCCTAGATAGATTTCTTCTATTCTAGAAAGTGGATCAAATCTCACTGCATACCTTTTTCTCACTAGGCTAGAAACACATGAATGGTGGGGCATAGCTCACTCCAAATCTGAGTGAGATCTTTTCTCAGCAGGTCTTGTCTTCCTGTTCCTCAGTTGGCCATGAGTATCTTATTCCTTATTCTAATGCAACAGGGAAAAGCATACGTACTTCCTCTCTTAATCTGTTGGGGGTGAAAAAAAAGAACTTCTGAGCTCAACATAATTAGGCCATTTTAGGACATATGCCTATCACTGAACTGATCACTATAGATGGGGTGATTTTTTGCTGATGAGTGTGAGCCTCAGCTGTCTTGCATATAGTTCCCTTATTCTTGGTAATAGCACCCATATTTTCACTTAAGGATCCATCTCCTTTCTATACGGTCTTTCAAGGGAAGCTTACTGAAGCCACAACTGTAATAGGAGAATGCTATGCAGCCATAAAAACCAATGAGTTTGTGTCCTTTGTAGGGACATGGATGAACCTAGAAACCATCATTCTCAGCAAACTGACACAGGAACAGAGAATCAAGCACCACATGTTCTCACTCATAGGTGGTTGTTGAATAATGAGAACACATGGACACACGGAGGGGAGCATCACATTCTTCTTAAAGAGTTTGTGATTTGGGGGAAAATTATGGAGCACATAGCTCTGTGCTGTATTGAGAATGTTATGGAGCTTCAAATAGTTCTTAAGACAGATGTAAAACAATTTTAAGATTCCTGAGAAGTAATCGATTTATCATTATAATAGTCATACCCTGTGAAACCTGGCTTGCTAATAACAAAAAGAAACATCTGGAACTAGTGACAGGGTTAATTTTGGGCATTCTCTCTCTGTGGAGAGGAGTAGTTCTCCTGAGATTGATCTTGGCAGTTTAGAATCTTTTCCAGGTGGGAAGGAAGACTTAGAAGAATATGGTTGATATTCCCTCTCCTCCTACAAGGAAGTTTCAGCTTTATCACAGCTCCCTATGGTAATGCCATTTTGAGATTTGTATACAAACCTTGTACTTTAGTGAGGGACTCCCTGGGAGACCACTTATACTCCAATCCTTTAGGAGGTGGCTTGACCTGGGTAGCTTCCCCAATGATGCAGTTTATAAAGGATGACAATGACCATATTTTAAATCTGTTGTTACTCTCTTGCAAGGCTCTTCCTTTTCTTTTGCTTGCTCTTCTTTTTTTTTTTTTTTTTTTTTTAGCACATCTATACATACTTGCCTTTGTTATAACTCTAAAGACAGCCCTAATTGAGGCATTGATCTCATACAATCCAAGAGTCAGGAACACAGCTTTGGGATGGGATGCATTGTGGATCTTCAGACGTGATTTAATGAATATCCAATTGTACTTAGGGCCTAAGAAAGGCATTTGTAAATGAGATTTTGCTTTGAATTGGAAAGTAAGTTGAGCTTGGAAATAAACCAGCCATTACATGCTCTAGATTTTTTTCTTTTTTGAGACAGGGACTCTCTCAGTCTCATTCCTTTGCCCAGGCTGGAGTGCAGTGGCACAATCATGGCTCACTGCAGCCTTGAACTCCCCAGGCTCAGGGAAGTGATCCTCCCACCTCAGCCTTCTGAGTAGCTGGAGCCACAGGATGCCCAGCAAATTTTTCATATTTATTGTAGAGACAGAGTTTTGACATGTTGTCCAGGCTGGTCTCAAACTCCTGGACACAAGCAGTCTGCCCACCTCAGTCTCCAAAGTGCTGAGATTACAGGCATGAGCCATCACACCCAGCCATACTTTTTTTTTTCCATGATGGCAGAGGATGGCTGCAATTTAGGATCTTTCTTAGGTTCTCCCTCATCCATTTCTTGCAGAATATATAGCACTTTGTATTTCTTTCAATAATTTCAACAAAGTTATCCTGATTTTTTTCAGAGCAAAAATTAGAGTGGAGATATTAGAACTTCTTCTGAGCAGGCTATCATTATTGCAATGAAATCTTGGCCTTGCCTCACAGTGAACAGTTCATTTGTAGTAACCAATTGTTTTATAACTCTTTATATTGAAATTGCAAACTGTCCAAATTATGCAATAATTTCTATTATACTTTATCAGGGTATCAGTTTTCTTTTGCAAGTGTTTTGAGGGGCTCTTATTATGAAGGAACATTCTTTGAGGATTTGAACCTGAGAACTTTATCTCTTTAGGAAGAAGTTGCTAAGTATAGAGGCAAGCTTTGCAAGGGTTTGGTACACCAGCCTTCTCTAACAAAGGCTAACAACCACCTGAGAACCCCAGTGTAACTTACATACCACCTCTTACCTTTAGAAGCAGATTGCCCAGTGATGGATAAGTGTGGAAACTGTTCAAACATTGGGAAGGAGCATTGCTAGGAAAGGCATATAGAGATGAATGAGATTTTGGGGCAAAAAGAGAAGGAGGACATGTTTTTTATTGGTTCACTTAAAATCTTAGCTATTTGTTTACACAAAGGTTATGCTAATGTCCATATTCAACAGATACAGGTACTTGGCTCAGAAAAGCACATGGTTCCCAGGCCATTTGACAAAAATTCTATCCTTGTTGAGCTTTGGTTATTATGAATATCCTTCTGGAAGCATATTCACATCTGAGTCCTCTGGACTTGTAGAGTTCTTACCCTGGAGTGATTATGATTTCTGAAAAGAACATCCCTGGCAAGTTAGTTTTCAAAATAAGTGCAGAGAGGTCCATAGAACTGGGAATTCCTCCAGGAAATTACATCCGAAGTAGCTTACTACAATGCTTGGTTCCTTGGGCACCAGTGGTTGCTCAATAAGTTTTTTACTAATAAAAACTAGAGGGAAAGAACTATTGATAGCTACAGTTGCCGTGTAATTTTTGGCTTGGGTATGCCCCTCTGTTTGTTTGAATTCCTTAATGTCTGTTCTCTGCACAGCAGAAACTCTAGTGCCACTTCCTGATTGTCTTAGTCTTCTGTTTCCTGAGCTGTGTGCTTCGTGATCTCCTGTAAATATATACAATTTGTGATAAAAACATCTTGCTCATTCCATAGCAGGTATAAGTGGATTAATTCTACTGGGAAACAAGCTGAAATTTTAACAGAAGTTTTTCTATGCTTCAAGGCAAAGAGTTTCCCAACAGTGGGAATTTTAAGCATTTTGGCAGATCAGTAGGGGAGATATTTTCAAACCAGCATGATTCTATTTGGCTCAGGTAAGAGTAAGCCCTTCTGGGCTGGCTTGCAGGTGGGTTCTTGAGTCTTGGCATATTTCAAAAGCTGCTGCCTGTTCTTAATAAATGTCATGATATGAGGCACCATGAACAAGCATGATTTGAACTTGCCCTATCAATAATTTTATTCATAAGTTCTTGGCAGGTATGTTTGTTGTCTGCTGTCTTGTTCTGAAGCTTGTCAGTTAGCTAAGCGTCAGCCAACCATATAACACTGAGTCCACATGATTAATCTGAGCTGATAACGCTATTCATCTATGTAAAGAACTGGAAAAAGTAGATCTCTCTCTCTCTCTCTGTCTCTCTGACTCTCTCTCTCTCTCACGCACACATACACACACACAAACATACACATTAATTTGTTTAAAATAAAAAAAAGATTAGATGAAAGCATAAAATCAGGCTCCTGGTCTGAAGCAATTAATGTGTAGAAGATGCTACATATGCTGGGTTCAGTGGCTAATTCCTGTAAAACCAGCAGTTTGAGAAGCTGAGGTGAGAGGATCATTTGAGCTCAGGAGTTCAAGACCATCCTAGGC
Organism: Sapajus apella; assembly: GCF_009761245.1. Classification (NCBI taxonomy): domain Eukaryota; kingdom Metazoa; phylum Chordata; class Mammalia; order Primates; family Cebidae; genus Sapajus; species Sapajus apella. Next base: position 11,589,921 of record NW_022436961.1, on the reverse strand, counting down.
ATCAGCACAAGACTTCCTCTATACTACAATAACAATTTTAAAAAATAGCTGGATGTGGTGGTATATGCCTGCAGCCCCTGCAGCTCTGGAGGCTGAGGTAGGAGGATTGCTTGAGCCCAGGAGACTAAAGCTGCTGTGGGGTATGATCACACCACTGCACTTCAGCCTGGGTGACAGAATAAGACCCTGTCTCAAAAAATTAAAAAATTAAAACATTAAGATGAAAAAGAAGATGCTGCATACATTATACACATATAAAACAGTGACCAAAATGACTTAACAGCCTCAGTGATTGTGTTGTTCTGTCGTTTGATGATTTTTGTCTTACTCCTTCTAATTGCCATTGATTTTACCAGATTATTTCCCAGAGCATGTTGTATACCAAGGCTTAGGCAACTGTACACTGAAATTTTCAGTGCCTAACTTTCCCCTTTTCCTATAAAATCATGAGAATTTGAATGCAACACAATGTGTTTTCTTTCTTTTTTTTTTTTTTTTTTTGAGATGGAGTTTTTCTCTTGTTGGCCAGGTTGGAGTGCAATGGTGGGATCTTGACTCACTGCAGTCTCTGCCTCCAGGGTTCAAATGATTCTCCTGACTCAGCCTCCTGGGTAGCTGAAATTACAGGCATGCACCACCATGCCCAGTTAATTTTGTATATTTAATAGAGATGGGGTTTCTACATGTTGGTGAGACTGGTCTCCAACTCCCGACCTCAGGTGATCCGCCCACCTCAGCCTCCCAAAGTGCTGGGATTACAGGTGTGAGCCACGCACTGTGTATTCTATCTTATAGTCTGAAGTTAATGCATTTTAATAGCATGTTGTTATTACTAATTAATAATGATGGCATGAGGATAAGATAATCATTTAAATATATATATGCATTTTTTACAGTACTTACTGGATGCCAGTATACTAAACCATTTTCATATGCTTAGTTCATCTAATTCCCACAAATCCGTGAAGTAGGAATTATGAATGCATTTTTTTTATTGTACTTTAGGTTCTGGGGTACATGTGCAGATCATGCAGGATTGTTGCATAGGATGAAGGCATTTTATAAAACAGGACTCTGCTTACATAACTTGCCAAGTCATACAGCTAATGAGCAGGAGAGTCAGAACTTGAACTCAGGGTTGTCTGCCTCCAAAGTCCTCCACCAATCTCATTGCTTCTGTAAAAACAGAACATGTTCTCTAGAATCTCATCATTTAGAAAAGAAGGCCTTTTGAAGATTGGTTAGCATGTTAGCTGGTTTGAGAATATGTAGTTTGTTTATCTGTGTCTTCGACTAGTAATAATGTTCAGCCTCATCAAATATAGTAAGCTTAAAGGAAGCAGGAAATGGCTATAGTATAGATGCTTGATATTTCAGCAATGATAATGATGGATAATAATGTGATTTCACAGCTTGGGTTATCAGACCCAGGTGAGTGGATAAGTGATTCAGATTCATCAAAATCACTGGGACTAGCTTGTGGCTTTCCTTTCACAAACCCCTTAGGCTGCATATTACCCTTTAATAGCACATTTTTCTCATTATAGTTGCCCTTGCTATTCATTTCAACCTCATTACAAGTATAAACATGTACAAGGAAGAGGACAGATGCCCTTCTCTTCTGTGTTAACTCTCTTGTTTTATGAAATAATGTTATGTATTAAATTATTATCTCAGTTTATAGAATCTGCTAGAATCTGCACTGCTCAGTAAGACTTTCTGGGATGATGGAAATGTTCAATGTCTCTACTGTCCGCTAAGGTAGCAACTAGTTACATGTGTTAGTTGAGTGAGCCCTTGAAATATGGATGATAAAATAGAAGAACAGATTTTTAAAGTTTATTTAATTTAACCCATCTAAACTTAAATGTAAATAGCCATGTGACTGGTGCCTACTTTACTGGACAGCAGAGATCTAGAATAGTAATGCTGAATGGACCTTAGAGTACATCAAAGGCAACACACTCTTTTTATTTTAGAGGAATGTAGGACCCAGAGCATGAAAAGGAGCCTAGGGTCCTCGTCTCTTGACTTCTAGTTTGCAATTTCTTCCACTAAAGTTAGCATTGTTAAAAATGTTAGTATTTTAATTGAAGATTATTGTGGTAAGACTTTGCTTCTATTTACAAAAGCATTGTAACATAAAATAAATTTTGAATTACAATTGTGACTTTTATCATATTTATTTTACATTTTATAATTGTTAAATAGGTCATATCTTGATATCTTTACATATTTGCTGGGAGCAAAAGAGTTGAAAGTAAAGTTTTCTTCCCACCTATGTTCTTTAGTCATTGATTCTCCTCTCCAAAGGAATCAGTAATAGTTTCTTTGTGTATCTTTTTAAACATTCAGATATATTAAGTATTTAAAACTGTGTACTCTTCTCTCATCTTTTTAAACAAATGGCAGGACATCGCATATGCTACACATTTATATTTTTGCATTAGACTTACATATGGAGATCTTTTGATATAAGTACACAAAGAGGTTACTTTAAAACAGATACATAACATTCCATTGTACCTATCAATTGTAGTTTAATGTGTCCTTATCAAAGAATATTTACTGTCTTTCCAATATTTTCCCTTAAAAGTAATGCTGCAGTGAATAACCTTGGACACGTAATTTTCATGTGTGCAAATATATTGTAAGATAATCCCTAGAAATGAAAGCATTAGGTCAAATAGTATGTACACATTTTAAATTTTGATAAATATTATAAATTGATCTCCATAGAGACACAGTATTTTATATTCTCACTATCTATAATCTATGCCTTACCAAAACGACCAATTCATATCATTCTGACAGGTGGAAAAAATCTCAGTGTAGTTTAAATGTACATTAAAATAATTGTGAACGAGCTGGGCATCTTACATATGGGTAATGGCCATTTGTGTTTTATTTACTGGGAAATATGTTTGTATGCTTTGTTCATTTCCATCAGTTTTTTAAATTGACATTTTCTATATAAGACAAAATATGCCATATGTGATGAACAGAATGCAAACATTTTCTTCAGTTGTCTTTCTCACTTTGTTTTTGATGGTGTTTGCTATGGAGAAATTAAAAATTTTTATGTAGACAGATATGCCAATTTTTCCTTTGATGACCTCTGGTTTCGAGTCATAATCTGAAAGATCTTCCTCATTCTGAGAGTATAAAATTATTATTTTAAATTAATTTATTTTTATTAACACCTAATAATTTTGTACATTTATGGGGTAACATGTGATGTCCTAACACATGTACATATTGTGAAATGATTAAATCGTGGTAATTAGCATGATTTAATCAATCACCTTAAACATTTATCATTCCTTTGTTGTGAGAACATTCAAAATTCCCTCTTCTAGCTACTTGTTAGTAGTAGTCACCTTACTGTTCAATACAGTGCTAGAACTTATTCCTTTCTATGTAACTGTATCTGGTGACCAACCTCTCCCCATCTCCCACTCCCTCCTATGCTTGCTAGTGTCTAATAACTACTATTCTACTTGAAACGTCTATGAGATCAATTTTTTTAAATTCCACATGAGTGAGATCATCTTGTATTTTTCTTTCTGTGCCTGGATTATTTCAATAACCATAGTGTCCTCCGGGCTTATTCATGCTGTTGCAAATGGCAGGGTTTTATCCTTTTTATGGCTGAATAGTATTCCCTTGTGTATATGTACCATGGTTTATTTATCCATTCATGTCCCCTGATGGACACTTAGGTAGATTCTATATTTCACTATTGTGCAAATACACTACTGCAATAAAATAAGAGTGCAGATATGTCTTCTACATACTGATGTCCTTTTCTTTGGATGTATACCCAGTAATGGGATTTCTGGCTCATACATTTTTAACATTTTGAGGAACTTCCATACTGTTTTCCATAATGATAGTACTACTTTACATTCCTACCAGCAGCGTGTAGGAATTATCCTTCCTCTACATCCTCACCAGCATAATGATTTTAATGTATTTGGAATTTATTGTAAAGATGATTCAGACATCATTTATTAAGGAATCCATCATTTCCCCAGTTATTTGAGATCCCACCTTTATCACATAAAAATTTCAATATATCTTTGAATCAACGTCACACTTTGTAGTCTCTTCCATGGAATCTGTCTATTCTTGCCTGTACCACTTGTTTTAATTATTTTAGATTTTATAGTACACTTTAATATATTGTAGAACTATTCTCCAACTGATACATTTCTTTTTTAGATTTCTTCACTGCTGTTGTTTATATTTTGTATGAAATTTAGATTCAGTTTGTCTATTTCCAAAACAATTTCTGTTGGTATTTTTAGTAGGATCTATTAAAGTTCGAGATTGATTTAGAGATGTCCAAAAGGCATTGAATCTTTCTATTTGGGAACATGATATGCCTTTCCATTTGTTTAAGCATTCTTTTGTGTTTTCTGTCAGTGTTTAATGGTTTTCCTCCAATAACTTTTACCGTCTATAATTTAGCTAATTCCCATATCGTTATTTTTATGTCTTTGAAATCGGACCTTTGCATGTATGTATAAAGTTATTGACTTGTACAGATTGACTTTGGCCTCTTCTAAATTCTCTTATTTTAGAAAAAAATTAGCAATTGGTTATTTCATTTTCCAAGGATCTAAATATAAATGTGCAGGTGTTGTTAATTGTACTTCTTTCTTTGAAACTGTATGCCCTTACTTTCTTTCTCTGATATAATTGTATTCACTATTTCCTTCAGAACTAGCTAAACTAGAGTAGAAATTTTTGGCAATTTTTTTTGTTCCTGATCAAAATTGGAAAAAGCCTAGATTTTCCCCTTGAAACATAATGCTGGCATTTAGGTTGAGATAGAAATATTTTATTATGTATTTTTAATCAAGAATGAATTTGAATTTCATCAAACACTTTTTAAACATCTATGGCAATAATTTGAGGTCTTCATAGGTTTATTAATATCATAAATGAACTATTTTAGTCTTATAACTTTAAAAGGCTTAATGTTTTAAAGTGTAATTCATTTTCCTCCCATTCTTGTTCACTATTCCTTCCCAGTTCTTGTCCTATATAAAAACCCCAGTGGTCCCTGCTGTGAATTCAATGACATCTTATTTCTTTTCCTTGAGCCAAAGCAAACGTGCACATCAGAAAAGCAGTGTGTCAAATAATAATAGCTGGAAATTGAGCCACAAATAAACAGAAAATGTTTTCTTCATTGTTATTTGTGTGTATGCTTGTGCTTCTTTTCAAGGGAGAAGACCACTGTTCCACATGTTATACAGTTGTTTTATGGTGGAATTCTCTAGTGATGGAAAAGGAGAACACAGTCTAGCCATATAAATTTACTAAGCCTGCTTGGATATGAGTCAAGAATACACTTTTTGTGCCCATACAAGAAAACCTTTCCCTTTCTCACATTTTTGAGCAAGGTGTTTTATGTTACAAAGTAGCCCACTGTCTCTTTTCAGCTGCTTAAGCCCAAATAACATTTTATATTCCAGTCAGTCACAAAATGAAAACAGGAAACATCTTTGAAGAAAGGCAAAAATGTCAGAGTGTCTAAAACAGAAGTACTTGGTGAAACACTTTCAGCCTCTCAGCTCTGCCTCTGGCTTGCTGGGCTACTCAGGTCTTTCATTAGTGAGACAGAAGTGGCTGGGCGCTTCCTGTGAAATTACAGGGACAGGACTGTGGCCCTCTGGAGAGGGGGCCAGGAGGAAAAGAAACCAGACAGCTGGTTTTCTGGAGCCACCAGATGGGAGCAAATTCCCAAGGCCGCTGAGAGGAATGGTCTAGAATAACAGAATTGTTTTATAAAGGAGACTTCCTAAACCAAATGTTCTGAGTGTCCCCGCAAGCAGAGCAAATGAGCACATACTGTGTTCATGGGAAAAAGGACAAATGACTGTACAAATGGAGTAACAAACAATTTACGAAAATATATGTGACCTAAATTTAGTATCAAGGTGATGGGCAAAATGACTTACTCCAATTTATGATGGTCCTGTTGCAAATTCAATGACAAAGCCAGCCAGTCAACCTAGTCCTTAGTATCCAGCAGATATATCAGTGGAGATGGCCCGAATACAGGCTGTTTAAATAAGATAAATCATCTGTGAAGAAGGAAAAGGTCAAATGTGCTCTTCTCTGTCTTTTTTGTTTTTTGGTCTGAATTAAATGGAAACCATTACAATTTCTTCCAAGAAAATAAAAATCAGCACCTACAATAATGCTGTCTCCTTCTGACCCAGCCAAGTCTGACTGCATTCCACCTGGCCCTGCCATGGTCTCTCATGTTTTTATCCAAGAATAAGTAGGCTACTTTGTAGTGAGCAGGAAATCTTACTCTGACCTCACATTCTTTAGTCATGCTTGGTACATGATCCATTATCTTCTGCCCCAGTGTCATAGAAGATGGGTTTTTCCAACTCTCAGAGGGAAAATCACAAGTGCAACACACACACACGCATGCTCAGAAATATTTTCACAGATCCACTTTTCTTAGTGTTATGGAGGTTACATAATTACATCAGTGGCTGTCCTGCAGTCACCTGGTATCTGTAGAGCACCTACATGTATGTATCACTCTGCTAGGTGCTGTGTGGGACACAAATAGAGAAGGGAGAGAACATAGCAGAGTCATTAGGGCCATGCTTTTAATTCCTATACATGTAGGAACTAAAGTTCACCAACTGATTTAAAAAATTCATACTCATACCAGGTTGTAAATAATTCAAGGAATCATAGTCCCTTCCTTACATTTTTTACATTTGCAAGATTTAGAGGATCAGTCATATACCAAGATAACATCAAGCTGCAGAATTTTAGAGACCAACTCCTTCAGTGATTTTTCAAGATGAGATTGTTCTCCATGTTCTCCTGCAGAAGCTTCTCTGGGAGCCCCAGTATGTACAAGAGACATAGGTAGACCACTGGCTGTGCCTTCCCTCCCCCTTCTCCCCATTCTACTCAGTTCTGCATTACAGTTGCATTAGGTTTGCAAAGTTAATTTTGTCAAACTTTGTCATTCTGCAGTGGGAGCCTAGTTTTGCAAACTCAAAGTGATTGATTTACCCAGGGACAAAAGACTTGGTTAATGGTAGAAAAGGATCCCCTAGTCCCCTGATTGTTGGACAATTGCTCTTCTCAGTCTTGGTTAGTGATCCTGGTTTTTATCTGGCTTCTCAATAGAGATGATTCTCTCATAAGATCACCTGCACACAACCAGCTACTCACAAGGTACATTTTCTGTAGACAAGCTTGTTTTAGGTCATGTACTCATTACTTACTATTACTAAGTGCTTGTTTTCTCCATACTTGGGAATTTAGTAAGCAACAAACTGACTTGATGGGTTCAACTCAATAATATCCAATGAAGCCATTTCTCCCCTTTCCTAAATCTTTCTAGTTTAGCTGTGAGAAGTTTGGGTCAAGGGAAATTAAACTCCATATATGCCGACACTATGGGTTGATAACCTCTTCCAAGAATCATTGCCTGACCATCATGTTCCTCCTACCTGACCACTCCTTTCTGTGCTTTTATCACATATTACTCTAAGGGATCATGTCTAATTGTTGTCTTCCTCATCTAGACTGAGTATTTTTTGAGGCCAGGAAATGCATCATTTTATCCATAGCATCTAACTCAATATCTCATGTGTAATATACACTTAATAGAAATGTACTTAATGAATAACTAGATAGATAGTTTAAGATATGCCCTTGATGTTGTCCAGAAGACAAAATGTATGGGTACATTTTCCTTTTTATGTCTGCTGCTTCTTTCTGCATTGTCAGGGTAAGTTTTACCCTTATAATGGGTAAAACTTTTTGTAGACCAGCAGCTGCCTTCATTGACAGTACCATCAAACTCTAGATTTCATAGGCTGTCCCTGACAATGAGAAATGGCTTCAAGAGAGAAGACTGTCTGTGTCTCAAAATAATCTATAAATTATGCATATTAACACAGAGATGTAGCAAACTATAAAGGTTATTTTTCTCTGAATAGGAATTCAGAATTAGAACTTGGATGTAGCAGGACACCTCTGTTCTCACTGCCGTAAAGAAAAAAAAAAACACCTTTCATATTGAATTTTAGTGAACCTTGCAGTTACCATCTGTCTCATTAATTTTCATATATGGGAACAATGTGGCATGATTACTCACCAGCAACAGAAGTAGCAGTTTTATAAATCTTATGTTGTAGCCGCTGGAAGAGACAGGGTTGTGCTCTCAGTGTTTCCATATTCTTAGCAAAATTCACCTTTACAGTGGTTGGTTTGTTCTTTTGGTTCCAGATGTGCACAGAAATATGCAGTGTCACTAAATGTCATGTGGCTTAACGTGTCTCCAATTTGCAGCTAATCTACTCGGATAGTAGCAAATATTTCTGATGAGTGGTGGCCTACTTCTCTGTAAGGCTGTCTTTTATAATGTGGGAAGTTGGCCTCACTTTATTTATATTCACCTACGGCTGGTGCTTTCTGGTTATGGGACTGCTTAATCTACCCTCTGTTTTATTTGATCCTATAGAATTTGGGGGTGGGCTGAACAACAGCTTCATTGATATGATTCAGATTCAATTTGCTAATAACCTGATTGTATTTATGACATAAATAAGAAAAACTTTAAACTTTTTAATACTGATCCCCAGTTTCTCTGCTTCTTCACTTTCTACTGATGATACTGTATAATCTACATAGTTAACTTTCATTACAAAAGGAAACCTCTACTATCACTTGATGTGTTTGTGAATAGGCTCTGGGGAAAAAAGGTTTTATTTTTGTTGGAGTTTTATACGTTTTATAGGTCATTGTCAATGTGGTAAGTTTGCTCTTTTGTGGAATGATCCAACACTAGGGCTTCATATTCAATATCACTTACAGAAATAGTAAATGTTAACAACAGCTAATGTTTATTGAGTGCTCATCTTCTGGGTACTGTTCAAAGAGTTTTACCTATTATCAACTCAATTCTCCCAACAGCCATATGATATTGGTACTGTTATTATAGATAAAGCCACTTAGGCACAAAGAGATTAAGCAGCTGGTTCACTGTTGGTGGAAAACCAGGTCCTAACCCAAAGGCTTTGTTCCACTTTACTGTGCTGTCTGCAGGTGGGATGAGAGGTGGGTACTCAGCAGCCTCCTGAGGTGCTGTTTTGAAACCTGCCTATCCCAAAGCTAAGGGAATATCGCTGTGCTAGAGGGTTCAGTCAGCAGCCTTGCCCATCCAGAATCCCCTAGAAGCACCCTGTGTACATGTCATGGACAGCTCTCTGAAATTTCCTGTGCCTCTTACTGGCTTGTTAAGATGGCAGGTTCTTCTTCCCATCTGCTTCCCTCATTATAAAATTCTCATTTCCATTTTGTGTGTAGGTAGAATCTCATGGAACTCAAATGGGAAATGATGATGGTAGGATTTTCCTGCTGAAAAGAGGTATCTCAAAAGGAAAAAATAGTGTGTTTAACATGGAGAAATGAAATCCTCCAAAGGGAGCTTCATGAACTAAACTACTCACAAAGGCCTTATGTTTGCTGTCAGTATTTTTCTGCTGCCCCTTTGAGCTTCAGTTTACTCACTCAGGTGGGAGTTAACTCTACTTGTCTGTGAATGTAAATAATAAAACCTTTCCCCAAAAGTTTGTAGTGAAGATTAAGTGATGTCGTATTTTTAGAAGTACCTCTGTAGGTTCTGGTACATTCCAATGGCTTGGTGAATGTTGTTTCTTTTTTCTTTTCCAAAGGGAATTTTTGGGGAAAAAAATGAGAGTGAGTTTTGAGGATTCTAGAACAAGTAATCCCAACACTATGGGAGGCCAAGGTGGGTGGCTCAGGAGATCAGGAGTTTGAGAACAGGCTGGCCAACATGGTGAAACCCCGTCTCTACTAAAAATACAAAAATTAGCTGGGGGTATTGGCAGGCACCTGTAGTCCCAGTTACTTGGAAGGCTGAGGCAGGAGAATTGCTTGAACCTGCGAGGTGGTGGTTACAGTGAGCCGAGATCACGCCATTGCAGTCCAGGCCTGGGCCGCAGGACAAGACTCCACCTCAAAATAATAAAAAAAAAAAAAGCAAAGCTTCTATGAATTATTCTTTTACCGCTTCATAGAAGTCTACTTTTCAGGAGCCAGTTTATATTTTATGGTTGGATACACTTATTAAATTCTTGGTATGCCAGATTTGATTCTATCAGTAGTCTCTAGGGTTCGTAACTTGTTAGGGAAAATCTTTCTAAAATGAGGTTCTTTTTATCTATTCTTCATTAGGTATTTCCTCTGTGTAGCATAAATATGGATCCTCTTTACATATTATGCTGCTTTTTAAGGGACAAATATTCTAGTGGTCATTGTTACAGTTCTATTTTTCCTGTTTGGTACTTCAGTGGTTGATTAACCATTTCTTTCTTTCTTTCCTTCCTTCCTTCCTTTCTTTTTTTTTTTTTTGAGACAGAGTTTCATTCTTGTTGCCCAGACTGGAGTGCAGTGGTGCAATTTTGGCTCACTGCAACCTCCGTCTCCCGGGTTCAAGCGATTCTCCTGCCTCAGCCTCCCGAGTAGCTGGGACTACAGTCATGTGCCACCATGCCTGACGAATTTTGTATTTTTAGTAGAGGCGGGGTTTATCCATGTTGGTTAGGCTGCTCTCGAACTCCCTACATCAGTTTCTTAATCCTGAAATGTGGAGTAGGTTTTTGCAAGTGGTTGTAGTCTGGTTTTGAAGGAAGGTGAAAATGCTCTCTTTGTTAGCTCTAGATCATCAGAGGTGAATAAGGATCATGAATTTAGGAGACTGGCAATTTTTTTAAATTTTTTTTTTTTTATTTTTACAAAAATGTTGCTTTGTTCCTAATTAGTAGATTAGAATTTCCTCAATTGGATTCTGACCAAAGACTTTTGGGTGTTCAGGACAGCAAGTTAGCATGTGTTGCAGTTGAATTAATACATCTGAGACACATTTCCTTACTGAAGCTAATATTCATGAAGCAGGAAAGATAAAGACTTGAATTTCTTTATTTTAATGTTGAACTTCTATTTTCAGAATGGATTTTATACGCAATAAGCTGCACTTAAATTTATGATCTGTTTATGAGACTTCACTGTATCATGTTGTCAGAGGTCAAAATAAGGGAAATCAATGTTGGTTCTCATTCCAAAGAGCTTGTTTCCTGAAGTATTAAAAAGGCTTTATTACACTGTGTTGATATCCATGGCAGAAAGACCCAAAGACATCCCATGACAGGGTTTTAAATGTGAGGTTTGAACCCCAGGCAAGTCAAGCAAGTTAAGCCATCGTTTCACCCAAAGTTTTAAAATAACTGCTAGTAAGGCCTTCTCACAAATGCTCATTCATTTCTACCTACTTATAGACAGGAAATTCTGAAAGCAGGAGAATTCCAAAATTACCTTATTACTTGATTTCAGAATATAGTTACACAAAGTGAGAAGAACTTGATGAGGATGCTGTTGGGATCCTTGAGTACTGTAAATCTTGAGGTTTCATTGACGAGATGATGGATTTCTTTTACACTTAAATTCAGGGTGAAAGGCCTAAAGACAGCATGAGGCAGTTCATCATGAGTGCTATTCTCAGTTTTTATGTTCTGGTTGATTATCAGCCCCTTCCTCAGTATTCCTATTTATATAATGCTGTGCTGGTTGAGGTTTATGATAAATCTCTTTTAACTTCAACATTGAATAAATATTTTTAAGAACTAATGTGTGCAAAGCATTATACTAGGTATTTCATAAGGCTTCAAAGAACTTGGATGCCAGTTTTGGACTGTAAGAGTTCACAGGATAATAGAAAAATCTTGTTTGCAAATAACTGGAATATAATGTACAATGGAATGTGCCGGGAGTGCACAAAATGCTGTAGGAATTCTAATGAAATTCACCCTCATCTTTCCTTGTATTCCCTGTTGTTTGCCTCTCCTTAAAAGAAAGAACTGTAAGAACTCTATGTCTTTTGGTGGTGATTTCCTAGATGGAAAAATAATGAATATTAAACATGATGTGTTAGGATTAGTGAGGTTGAAGAAGCTCTGTGCATTTTTTCATTTAGTGAATTTGTATTGCCTGCCTGCCTGTTCAGTGTCAAGCACTATAGGCGGTAATGTAGCAAGAGGTTCACAAACTAATAAAAAAGGAGCATCTCTGTATTTCACAAATATCTGCTGGATGAGTGAACTCATTACATTTTATCCTCCTATGTGACTCCTAAATAAGTTCTACTACCTAAAGGAAAGCACTATGGAATCCAAGGATTGGAAGAGGCTTGAGTGATCACATTAATAGATTTTTCTTTTATTTGCCTTTTTGAATCTCAATATGAAATAATTTTTACTTATCCATAGTAAATTGCATCTCATTGGTGTTACACAATCTTTCCAGTTTTTCAAGATGATTTTTAACTTATGCCAACAAATGTCTTAAATATCCTTTCCATCTATGGGACTCATCCCATTTTCTAAGTTTACCGAAGGCTTTAAAAGACATTAAGTCATCAGAGCCAAAAACGGAGCTTCTCTACTTCCATGTTGACATTCTCCTTATCTACACACTTTCATTCATTCAATAAATATTTACTAGGCAAATAATGATAATTTCTATCACTTTCAGAATGTTAGGATGAGCTATTTGTTACATAGTGATGGATTCAGCAGACATGGCTTCTGCTCTCATGAAGCTTATAGCCTACAACTACAGACGGTGGGGTTGCTGAAGCAGCTAAAAAACGCTAACTTTTCTACTGTTCATCATTAAAAAAATGTTTTCTTGAATTTCTCAGAACATTTCCTACCAGTGTTTTCTCATGTCACTACCTGGAATGAACTCCCTTTTATCATATCTGGCTATCAACATCTTATACATTCATAGAAGACCACATAAATGTTACCAGCTGCAAAAATCTTATTCATGTCTGTAAAATCTATTAACACGTGGCACCACTTGAGTTGGGCTCATTACTTGCTGATTTCTGCTGTCATTATTTGTGAATGTCTAATTTCCCTATAAGCTCACATTGTCCTTTCAAACTGTCCTTTAACATTGTTGTATCAATTCATTGATACAACAAACATTGAGCATAATACCCTGTTTCAGGGGGAGTGACTGTAGACCCTTTCTGTACAATAGTAAAGATGCTGATAAGAGTAAATCAAAGGTCTCATTTCCATGGTAACTAGTTAGGATCAAGGAAGTCTGAGAGTGACACTAGGTCTCCTAAATATCTTCATTCTAGACATATAAAACTTCTAGATGCCTTTTTTTTGGAGATTAAACTGAGACAGTTTTAAACTTCAGATACGCATTAGAACTCAAAGAAATGCTCTATTATAAATTGTAATGGGGAAGGCCTGTAATTCAGGAAACTGTCATATCTGAAAAATGGAATGCCAGATATTTCTTATCTATTTACATACTCTGTGATTTCTAACATTCTGGACAGTAATATTTCAGGATTCTAAACATTGGTTAAGGTTTGAAAGTGTTCAAGATTGTATAGCTAGATGACTGCTTTCAAAATTAGACAATATTTTTGGATTACACAAAGTGCCTGAAAGTGCATTTTTCCTCCTGAAAGGGAAAGCCATGTGGCTAGCCAATATTTTCATTCCTTAAGGATCCATGGAATTATGGTAGCTTACCCTCATGGGCGATCCAGGCTCACATTGGTGTGAATTGGGCAGTGCTGTTTACATAGTAAATACACTTCCTTTTATATGGGGGTCCACTATCCCTGGGCAATGGACCAGTACCAGTCCATGGTGTGTTAGGAACTGGGAGGTGAGCTGCAGGTGAGCAAGTGAAGCTTTGTCTGTGCTTACAGCCACCCTCCATTACTTGCATCACCACCTGAGCTCTGCCTTCTGTCAGATCAGCAGCAGCATTAAATTCTCCTAGGAACATGAGCTCTGTTATGAACTGCACATGCGAGGAATCTAGGTTGCACCCTCCTTATGAGAATCTCATGCCTGATGATCTGTCACTGTCTCCCATCACCCCCAGATGGGACCAACTAGTTATAGGAAGACAAGCTCAGGGCTCCCACTAATTCTACTTTATGGTAAGTTGAATAATTATTTCATTATACATTACAATGTAGTAATAATAATAGAATTAAAGTGTATAGTACATGTAATGCATTAGAATCATCTCCAAACCATCTCCCACTGCCACCCTGGAGCATGGAAAAATTTTCTTCTATGAAACAGTTTCCTCGTGCCATAAAGGCTGGGGACTGCAGCTTTAATAGACCCAGGGGCATAGTCTGAAAGTATGACAAATGCACAAACTTCTTCTTTTAAAACAGGCTCCAGAGGGATGGAAGAGAGGGAACCAGTGACAACCTGTGTGCCCATTTCATGCCAGACATGCTGTTATGTGCTTTCTAGACATTATGTCCTTCAGCCAACAGGCCTCTAAAGAATATAGGTCAGGAAGAGTTAAGCCACCATCACAAGAGCACACAGCTAGTAAATGGCTCAAACCCAGGGTTTCAAACCTTAAGTAAGGCTCTGACTCCTAAACAGCACAGCGGCATATCTCAGTGTTTATCAGCGAATTACACTGATGTCAATTTATTTATGAAAAGGTCAAGATATTGTGAGGCACTGGCGCTTTTAGGAGAGAATAGTTAACTCATTTCAGACAACATATGTTAACTTCACCGGAAGTTTGCCTGTTATAAACCTGTGACTTACTCTTGGTCATCATAATGGTGTAACATCTATCCACTAGACAAATACTAAATAATATTTATCCTTGCCCCCTGTTTCTTATGAGAAAGCCACAGTGGACTTCCCTTTGTCTCTGATTTCCCCCTTAAAGGGAGACATAGTTCTGCATTATCCTTGAAAGTTTCCTCTGTTGACCTATCCTTGACGTTTCCATTACAGGGTGACGATGGGGTATTTGCTGTATCACACTTCCCTGTGCTTTTATGAATGTGTTACTGGTGGTGAAGAATGCCAATTCTCTGTTTAGTAGCAGTTTGCTGTGTCTCCCTGCAAATAATGTGTCAGTTAGCCTGCCTATAAATCTGAGTCAGCAATGTACTTCTCTAGGGTATATTTGTGTTTTGCATTTGTCTCTGAGGAATCTGCTGGGGTAAAATTTTGCTTTAATATGTTTTATAAAAAAGTGAGAAAATGATACAGTAATGAAAATAGGGTAACCTTTCTAATAACATCTAAATATAGAATTGTTCAAAATTTTTGCTTTCCCCATATGACTTTGTTTTTTCCCCAAGTGTTACCCTCACAACAGGTGTGTTGGGTCTCTTGGTGGGTATCAACTCAATGGCCACAATTGAGGAGGATTTAGCAAGGGGATCTTATTACTTGTAGCAAGTAAGGGAAACACCAGGAGCAGTTCCCAAAGCAGTGTCTCTCCAAGCTGGGGAGTGGTCCTATTTTGTAAGAGTAGGGTAATAAGGTGTGATCTGATTGGACCTTGCAATGAGATGATGTCAAAAGGCATAATCTGAGTGGATTTTGCCATGGGGTGATGCCAGAGCTCGGTTTGTTTGGATCCCGGAACTAGCCATGCTGCGTCTGCTTTTAATTCAGTCCCTACTCCTTGGTCAGAGCACTTAGGTTCCGTCTGGGGTTGCACTCTTGGTTCTTCTACACACGCGCAGGTTACGTGACCTGAGGGTCCATGGCAACTGAAAAACAAGTGGAACTTTGTTACATAACAAATTGAACCAGATTGAACTGCCATGGCTGCATAAATGGATGTCTCTATTCAGCCTTATTTACCCACAGTTTTTCCCCCTGCTGATCCCTTTTGCTTGCCTGTCCTCCCTGCCTGCTCACTTGCTTTCTGGCTGTTCTTGCCTCTCTTCTTAGCCAGAGCTTTACAGGGATTTTGTTCAGTGTTTCCTCCTTCGTTGTCCTTATGATACTCACTCATCAGCTCCTGATCTCCTCCCTCTCCTCATCTGCGACCAGCCTTCCCAGCTTAATTGCCATTTTCAAAGTGAGACTGCACTCTCTCACCACCGGTTTTCTTATCACCCACTGTGTGATTAGTTGTGATTTGACATCAGCCCATACTACTACAATGAAATGGCTTTCCCAGAGACTGTTGCATGACAGTATTCACAAAATCTGATCAGTACTACTTATTTTCTGCAGCATTTACTGTTGTTGGACACCACTTCCTTCAGGTTTCTCCTCTTTTGGTTCCAGGGCACTATGCTAACCTTGGATGCCATATACTCGGTGCTACCTTACTCATTAGTGGAAATAAGGGATTCGGAATGAAATGACTCAGTCAGTCTCATAAAGAGATAGGACACCTATAGAGATTGAAGTTCTCAGAGTTAGTAAGCTTATTGCTTTATCCCACATTATGTTGACAAAGAAGTAGAAAGGAGAAGCCAAACCCTTCCATCTCTATTGCTAATTAAAAAAGGATTTTCTTTTCTTCTTTTTAGTAAATGTTTGATGGTCTTGGGCGTAGCCTTAGCAGCAGAAGGAAATATTTTAAGCATGTCTTTGGGAAAATGTCTTTCCATTTTCTGTGGTTATTGTATGTGTAAAAATTGGACACCATTTCTTAAAAGGATTATGTGAAAATTTTATGATGTGTGGTTGGTGAAGTGCAGAGTGTCCTGAAACATTTAAAATGTAGAATCATGTTCTATTTTTTTATATAATTAGAAGTGTCAAATTTAAAGGTATATGAAAGGCATTTTATTTTTAACATTGTTTTATTAGGTGAGTGCAAAAGTAATTGTGGTTTTTGCATTGTTGAAATTTGCCATTTGGTAATGGAATACATTCTTAAATGTGGTTATGTTATACATCATTTTAATAGGTATTTCTCACTTTTTTGCTACAGACTTATTACTTGCTGTTATATTGTCTATTTTAAACTATAAAAATGATGTTAGATAAAAAGCAAATTCGAGCATTTTTCTTATTGAAGTTCAAAATTGGTCGTAAAGCAATGGAGGTAACTCACAACATCAGCAACACGTCTGGCCCAGGAACTAACAAATGTACAGTGCAGTGGTGATTCAAGAAGTTTATCAAAGGAGACGAGAGCCTTGAAGATGAGGAGTGCAGTGGCTGGCCCTTGAAAGTTGACAATGACTGATTGAGAGAAATCTTGAACTGGATCTTACAACTATGAGAGAAGTTGCTGAAGAACTCAAACGTTGACCATTCTATGATTGTTTGGCATTTGAAGCAAATTGGAGAAGGCGAAAAAGCTCCATAAGTGGGTGCCTCATGAGTTGAGAGACAATAAAAAAAATACCTCATCATTTTGAAGGGTTGTTTTATTCTTTGCAGCAACAACAAACCATTTCTCAATCAGATTGTGATGTGTGACAAAAAGTGGATTTTATACCACAACTGGTGATGACCAGCTAAGTAGTTGGATCAAGAAGAAGCCCCAAAGCACTTCCCAAAGCCAAACTTACACCAAAAAAGTTCATGGTCACTGCTTGGTGGTCTGCAGCTGGTCTGATCCACTACAACTTTCTGAATCCTGGCTAAACCATTACATCTGGAAAGTATGTTCAGCAAATTGATGAGATGTACTGAAAACTACAACACTTGCAGCTGGCATTGGTCAACAAAAAGGGCTCATTTCTTCTCCACAACAATGCCCAATTGCACTTTGCACAACAAATGCTTCAAAAGTTAAAATATTGAGCTGCGAAGTTTTACCTCATCCACCATATTCACCTGACCTCTCACCAACTGACCACCACTTCTTTGAAAGCATCTTGACACCTTATTGCAGGGAAAACGCTTCTACAACCAGCAGGATGAAGAAAATGCTTTCCAAGAGCTCATCAAATCTTGAAGCACAGATTTTTGTGCTATAGAAATAAACAAACTTATTTCTCATTGGCAAAAATGTGTTGATTGAATGGTTCTTATTTTGATTAATAAAGATGTGTTTGAGCCTAGTTATAATTATTTAAAATTCATGATCTAAAACTACAGTTACTTTGACACCAGCCTTAACATTTGAAAATTGTAAAAATGCGAAGAGAAAACCCATATTAATATAAATAAATATGAAATATACAAAATGTACGTGTGTTGAACTAAGTGTCTTGAGCCTATGAAGCTGTGAAAATGAAGACAACAAGCCTTACTGACCTTCCATCTCATTTTGTTATAACTCCTGATTCCATCATAATCCCATTTATTCCATCCTAACAGAATCTGAGGTCCACTCATTTTTGTGAAGCTGTTATTTTCATCACAATGTGATCTATACCTAATGATTACATGACCTGTACATTTGAAGCTGATTCATAAACCATTGGTCCCCTGAAAGGAGAGTATATAGGAAATAATACATATATTTGGCCACTGAAGTAGTAAAATGATGCTTTAAATTACATACTACTTTTTACAGACATAATTTACTTTATTAAAAATGACTTACTGCATAACTATTAAAGAATATGACAGCCACTCTTGCCCAAGGTGAGGGATATCTGCATAGTGTCAGTTCTGAGCTGGACAAAAAGTATGTTTGATAATCCATTGTATCTTCTTCTTTGAAAGCAAAGTGATTCTCTATAATTGGCTGAACCTCTTTTGGTTCTTATTCTATCTTTCATCAAATGAAGATGCTAATTATCTTTATTCTAAACTTTCGTTAATATTAACTTGGCTCTTCAAAGTCAAATGGAACCTGGAAAATCCAACTTAAGTTCCTTTTTACATTTTTCCCCTGACCATTTCTCATGGTGGGGAGGTATATGTCTACATTTGGAAAATAAGTCTGCTTAGTGTTTCAGCTCAATACTTAGAAATAGTACCCTCTAGCAAAACTGTGCCTAGGAAAACAAAGTATCCACTATGCTTTCAAGGTTACTTGGGGGCAAGACATGGGTAGTTACATCCTTAGAGGAAAATAAATACAATGTGGTGGATCCAAATTTATTTGTAATACAAAGAACAGTAGCTGAGAGAGAGCTTCTGTGTATAGGTTTGCAAAGCCGTTAGAGCAAAGCGAAAGGCATTCCTGAGTTTGCTTTGTGATATAGTCTCCAAATGGATGCTATTATGATTAATCTATTCTGAGTTCCTTAAAAGCTATTGTAACAATTTCAGAGGCCAAGTTCAAGTCTAAAATAATGCGTGGTGATGATGATCATAGCTGCTGACATACTCATAATGTTAAAGACATAGTAACGACAGTTTGGAATCAGAGAGCAATTTTGTGTAGCAAAATAGTTCTGTGGAGCAGAATTAGAGCATGAAAATGTTGCATGGTGGGCATTTAGTCATGAAAATATAAATCTGTACCTAATGATTGCTGTGAATCAGCTTTCAAACCTATTAGATGTGCCATTTGACCAGGCAACATATGCCCGTTATTTTTTGCATGAAAAGCAATTGCCATATGTTCAACAGTTACTGAATTGTGACTGGCAGGTGTGTCCCACCATACTAATAATGATGACATAATAATATCTTCAACTTCAACTCACTCTCCACAAGTCAGAGCAAAGGGAGAATAAACAGTGATTATTTGGTGTGTTTGAGTAATATAAAAGCCAGTTTAGGTAATTGAAGGCAAAGGTAGCTTTCAAAAGCCAGGTTTATACATTTTTCCCTCCTCCATTCACATAATTGTCTCAGAGTTCCATTTCAACTTTCTTTGATAGTTACTTCCTGTGTATTTGTGATGGATCCTCAAAAAGTTTCAAAACCACCTTTACGTATTCTGTTACTTAGCCCTTAACAATGTCGAATATGATAAGAGAGAAATATTGTTCCCTGTTTTTCATTTAGAAAACTGAGATTCAGAGATGTTAAATGACTGTTTCTACTCCATAAAAAGATAGCAATAGGTTGAATTTTCTCCGATAAAGCTGCCAACCTTAGTTAAACAGAAGTGACCACACCGATAGAGTGATGTCACTGTTAATATTATATTGTTGGAAAGCATTTATCTGTAAGCAAGGGCAAGAAAAGGAAGTTAGAAATTGATGGAATAAGGGTGGTGCCACTGAAAGAACACTGCAAGTGTGCCCCAGTTAGGGTCTCAAACCTGCACGCCTCCCCTTCAGCCTGGTACTTCAATATTGGGTAGATTGCTGTATCCATTTTGAGGGAAGACTAGTGTTATCCCATTTAGATAAAGTTTTGTGTTGGTGTGACACAGACAGGTTTATATAATTAATGTCATGTCCTGGAGGGATGTGAACATTCCTACAGTTGAGGCAATGTTCAAATCTATTATTGACTTTTTTTATTTAAAAAAGAAGTTGGGTTTCTTCCCCTAGATGGAGCTTAAACTCATCCTGTACAATTGAAGAAGAGGAACAAGGAGAAGGAGAAGGAGAGAAACAACAAACAATAAAATTGTCCATCAATGTCCCAGGAAAATTTGTTTCCCATGTAGGGGCCATCACAGTGTACTCAGTTGGAAGTATAATCTTCCGTGAATCTGAAGATGTGAAGAAAGATAGCAGGCACGGGGAAAGCCTAGCTTTAAGAGAAACATAAAATGAGGACTTTGAGTCCCTAGGACCTCTTTCCTTCTTCTTCGCCTTGATGGAAAAAAGCTTTTTCCAAATCATCTTTATAAGAAGTTCCAGATACACAGAGAACTATTGAAATACCATGATCCAGCAACATCATCTTCTTCTGGTGTTAATGTGGTAATCATTTTAGGTGATAGATTTCGCCTTCCAGATTTCTTGAAGAACATTCAGACAGTTCATCCTGAAATGAATGAAAAAAAAAATAATCAAGTATGTCCCATTTCATAAGGATGTGAGCCAGGATGAAGCAGTATGTTATCAGGATTGGCATTTTCCAAGCTGAGTACAGTCCATGTGATCACCAGGTTTAATGTGATGCTGGAGTTGTGTTTCATCTCTTGCTTGGTGTTGGAATGTAAACAACCTTGAAATTGTGTTTTGAGGGAAAGAAACCCTTGGAAATGTTTATTTAAAAAAAAACACGGATTTTAAAAAAGCAAATACGTGTTCTAATTTACAACAGGGAGCAGATACCTCTTTACTTTTGTGAGATTTTTCTGAGACATTAACCTTAAGCTGCCACTTGTGTGTATAGGGAGAAAAATTGGGAGAGTGGGAGAGATGGGTAAGGAAACATTATTAAATGTACATAAATCTCCCATGATTTATTTCAAGCTGTAAAGCATTTCTAAACTTGAGTTTGTTCATTATCACAAGGAAAAGAAAGAGAGGAAAATAGTCAGTCTGATAGATTGGTGGCATTCCGTATAGCCCGATTCTAAGTTGTGACAGAATATCTAACATTCAGCCTTTGTTTTTGATATTTGTACTTTTTCTTGTAAACTATTTGTTCTGGGACAAAAAGTCATTGGTTTTGAAATTGATTTGGGCAACTAGATGATATATTTAACCACCTGCTTTAGCCCATGACTTTTTAATGACTTTTCCATTTTATTTGGTTTTGGAAATTGATCTGCCCTTTAAAAATAATATCAGCATTTAAAGTAATTTTGCTTGTTTTTTTTTTTTTTTGGTCTGTGCAGTAGCTGAATATGCGCTTTAAGGGAACGAGTTCAAATATTCAGCCTTTATGAAGATGTGAGAATTGCTGTGTCTTAGCTAGAAATGGCAATTCTAATAACAAGAACTTGAATGCGGCCTTGAAGCAAGGCAAAAACAGAGAGACCACCGAAAGTCAACTTTGTCACCTTAATTTGCAGGCACTGTGGGGAATAGGGGATACTCCATGGGCATCGGCATCCTCCTGAACCATACTGGCTGTAGACTTGTCCATTATATCTGCACAGTTGCTCCTTTGATTCTTCCTGTGAATCACATGTTAGCAACCCAAATAGCTGCTAACAGCTCCAGCCATATGGGTGAAGTAGGGACAGAGGTTGCAGAGCTTAAACATAGGTATCCAGAGATCACTGGCCCTTCCCATCTCCTTATTGGTTCTCCTATCAATCTACTTATAAGCACATTCATACCACTCATGTCCCTGGTACATAAAACAAGAATGGTGACTGAAATAAACTCTCAAACTAGCAAACTGAACCAGATATATGAGACTTCATGAATATTGAAAATACTGAATACATTCTCATAGTTATAACATTAATTATTTGGGAGTTATTGGTAAGTACTTGTTTATGTCTACAGTGTTCATCTATTAAATGGGAACTACTACTCTGAAAGTAGCAGTAAGTTTTGTTAGGGGAAGGGGTAGAATCACCACAATGATCTAAAACTGTTTTGTTTAATGTTACCTGCCATGATACATGTCTAATAGGCTGCTGTGGCTCCCACCAGCCCTGATCTCTGCATATCACTGAACGTGTATCCTAGTCTTAATGATACATGTGTCATATCTACAAATTCCTCATGTGTCTCAGGGTGGTAAAATGTTTCTTTTGAAGAGGGAGAACACCTAAATGATTACCACATTAACACCAGAAGAAGATGATGTTACTGGATCATGGTATTTCAGTAGTTCTCTGTGCATCTGGAACTTGTAAGAACACCTGTAGGTCCATCATACTGGATAAACCACTTACATCCAGCTACCTGAAACTACTGGCACTATTTGGAAAATAAATTTTCTTCTTGCCCACTTACCAGTTCTCAGAACATTTGCCTTTCTTTCCCTTCTTTATTTGATTAACCCAACTTGTAGCCCTTACATCAAATCTTTTGGAAAGCCTTCTAGACATTTCTCTCTCTCCCTTCCTCTCTGCCACTATTTCTTTTTCAAGTTAGGTTAGATATTATACTGAGCCTTCTCATAGCTTCATGGGCATATCCCTGTCAAAGTAACCAGCACTCTCTATTCTAAGAGAATAGAATATTTGTATTTCATCTTTCATCTTTGTATTTCCAGTTTTCAATATATGTTGAGTGAATGTGTTCTCAATGTAATATTAAGCATGGCCTATACCTGATAATATAAACATGGAAATAGAATGATTATTTAATTTGTCATGTCTGTGAAGGACCCTTGATGGTGTCTAGTCTGAATCCTCAACTTACAGTTGAGGAAGCTGAGGACTAGAGTGTATTCACTCTTTGTTTATTAATTCATGAATTCATTTGTGCAACACATTGCATTGAGCTTCCATGTGTGCCTGGCACTATGCTAGCTACTGAGCAGATAATGCTGAGTAGAGCAGAACAGAATACATGGTCTTTCCCTTATAGAGCTTACCTCTTATTGCAGTAAAGACATGGTAATCCAATCATCACACAAGACATTTATGCTTACCAACTGTGCTAACTGGGGACTATGGGAGCCAATTGATATGAAAATTTGCCATAATGGCAGGAATCAGGATGCCTTTCCTCAAAGGTGGGGTGTTTGAACTGAAATCTGAAGAACCAGCAGAAGGGAATAAGGAGGGAAAGGGGTTTGTCAGGCCCAGGCTAGTGGGTTTGATGCCTTGAGGCAGAAGGGAGAGAGCTGCATTCAAGAAACTGCAAGGAGGAAAGTACAGGAGCAGAAGAATGAGAGATCCAAGAAGAAAGAGGTGTTACAAGATGAGAATGAGAGATGGTCAGGGGCCAGTTCTGTAGCACCTGTAGCCACTTAAAAATTTTTAGTTATTAACTTAGAACACTGAGAGTACTGAAATGTGTGAGGGTCAAAGGAAGTGGGTAACTGATAACACATGCATTTTGAAGAAATCTCTGCACAGTGTAGAGAGGAGATTGGTGGACAGTTGGTGGACTGAGCAGATACATGAGAGATGGGCCTACTGGGAATAATATGCTGAAGTGTGTGCAAAAGATTTTGGTAGCCTGGAGAGTAGAGAACACCACTGACCTCTCTGTTTTTTCTAACTTTCTCAAATATGCTATGTACACCTACATGTTATCAAAGAAGGCCTTTATCTACCTGTAGTTTAGCATGCTTTGCTTTAGATTGCCCCATTTCACAGATAAGGGCATAGAAGTTAATGAATGCACCTTTTCTGGGGCCAAAGCATTTTCAGTTTTGAGATCTCAATCACTTTTGGCATCACTGCTTGCCTTAAGGAGCCTGTTATACAGTCCATGGTGGACCTGAATACCAGGAAGACAGACGACATTTTTATTAAGAGTGTGAGGAAACCTGAGGAGTAATGTAAATGGATGAGAAGTCAAGACCATTGCTGACCTGGAAAGCCAATGACTGAAGCACCAAGAAAATAGCCTCTTGGAGGGAAGACAGAACATCCCCTTTCCAGCTCATTGATAGTGAAGCAGGTGCTTTTTTGAAGCAGGTGATGTTCTGAAGATCCAGCTCCTCAGAACAAGTGTACTTCTGAAATGCAGAAAATCTAGCACCCAATTTGCTTGGCTGTGTCCCCACCCAAGTCTCATCTTGAATTGTACTTCTCATAATCCCAATGTGTCATGGGAGAGACCTGGTGGGACGTAATTGCATCATGCGGGCAGTTACCTCCATGCTGTTCTTGTGATAGTGAGTGAGTTCTCATGACATCTGATGGTTTTATAAGAGGCTTTTCTGCCTTTGCTCGGCACTTCTTCCTGCCACCATGTGAAGAAGGCTGTGTTTGCTTCCTCTTCTGCCATGATTTTAAGTTTTCTGATGCCTCCCCAGCCCTGTAGAAGTGCGAGTCAATGAAACTTCTTTCCTTTATAAATTACTCAGTGTCAGGTATTTCTTCATAGCAGCATGAGAATGGACTAATACACCACCTGTTAGAAACTTGGAAAAATGATTTGCTTACAGTTCCATCTATACAGTCACATTATTAGTAAGATATATATCTCAAGGAAAGAAATTTACTTTTTATGATGTTTTACATTTTGAGATCTTACTGTTCAGTGCCCCACAGTGATGGAGCCATATTTCTCTACCTGGTCACCAGGCTCATTAGGAGGAACAGATGTGGCCTCAGATTTCATGTGCAGCTCTTGTCTCAGCCCTTCTTTTTCTGAAAGATTTCTGCTTTTTGACTACTTTTCTCCAAGTGCCATCTCCCTTCTCTCAGGCTCTTTTGGGATTACCCAGCCACCACTGTAGGTGACTCTAGTTTTGTAGGTGACTCTAGCTCAGGATCACAACTCTCATGGTTTCTATAAAGATTGCCATCCCACACCCTTCTTTATATCTGTGACAGTCAGTTGAGAGGGCACTGAGGCAAAGTATTGTCCAGATGCAGGATTTGTGAAGACTCAATTGATGTTACTTGGATTGAGTAATAAAGAAAGTTATTTGTCTAAGTTTGGGCAGCAGGAGAATGGCAGGGACTGAACCAAAAAAATAGTTTTTAACAATAATCTTCTTTTTTAATGATTAAATACTGTTTGAGGGCAAAGAAGAGGGATACAATTTGTTGACTTTCATTGCTACATTTTCGGGCAACAAAAGAGAAAGAGAGACTCAGGACTACTTAGAAATCCTAATGCTATTTATTTCCCCATATTACAATGGCAGTTGAAAATTCTTCTATTATATACTACAAATACAAGTGTATTAGAGAGTTTATTGTGTACATCTTTTGAACATAGTATAATTTCTTGTATGATGTTAATATAGTTCTTAGCTCTTATTTTCTGTAAGAGCTGGTGTTGCTGTTATCTCTAGATGGGAGGAAACTTCATAAAATGTGGCATCCTCTCTGCATGCATAGGGAAGTAGTTTTTAAAATGTTATCCTATTCCATTGTTCAGTTATAAAGTAAAGTGATTTTTTAAAGTGCAGGATAAGTGAATTTTTGTTTCATTTTAGTCATTGAATTGTCTAAGTAATGCATTTTAGGAGGGCACTGTTCCTCTCAAAACTTAGAAAAGCAGTCATTCAATCACACAGTAATTTGGGGGGATTTTAAAATAAATATAAAAATTTTAGGATGTCAAGTTTTAGATGTCTAGTTTTAACTTGTTTCGTTGAGCTGACTTTGAAGTTCAGTCCCAATGTTATGTGAATGGACCTAGCCTCTTACCTTTTCTTTTTTTCCCCCTTCATTGGAAACCAGTACAGAGAACACGGTCGCTTAATAAGAAAGATGTTTCCTCCTTTGTTTCCTTTTATTCAACTCAGAACTGCCGGGGGGAGGGGGGAAGATTGCTTCCTTTCTGAATGTGGTAAGCCACAAAATGGAAAATATACACACAAGCTCTTTCCTATTAACCTTGGGGAAAGGTGACAGAAATGTATGAACAATGCTCTTAGCTGTTTAATGTGATTTTTATTATTATTAATTTGGTTTAAGGGTTTTGCCTCACAAGTAATTCCCTTGATTTGCATGTTTCAAAATTGTTTCATTTTTCTCCAAAATATCAATTTGTCCTTTTGAAATTTTTTGTTAGATTTATGTTATTCTGATTTCAACTTCGTGACGATTCTTCTATTTGTCATGAGTGGTTTAATCTACATGTTTATAATTATAGCATATAAAGCCACATAATTCAAGATGGGCCTCGGTGTATGATTCCTTTGTACTTTTTTGGAAAATAAAGGCTGTAATGGCAGAAATCTAGATGCCTGAGTTGAGAATGTTTAGACATCACCAAACATTAGCTTTTCAGAAAAGTATCCATGATAAATTAGACACTGAATTTGGCACATTTTTCTGATTTCAGTTCTTTTGGGGAAACTTATTTTTTCATTCCTGGCTTAAGAATTATATTTGATGATGCAAAGACAAATCCAAAATTTTAAATTATAATCCAAAACTTTAGATAAATTAGGGAATCTGTGTATGTATTTTACAACCATATAACCATATATTGCCATACATATGTCATGAAGGTATATTGTAAAAGATAATTTGGCCAACTCTATTGGACCAACTACTCTTAAACTCTCTAAGAACAATTGGTTTAAGATATTGCCTGGAATGACTGTTTTGCTTATGGTCTCATTCTTTCATGGTCAAGATGACAGTGTTCTAGAAATGGTTATTTCATTTCTAGAATGTCAGTCAATCAGCTTTATATGACCCTGAGCAGTTATCATCTACCATCCCAAACACATACGCACTCTCTCTCTCTCTCTCTCTCACACACACACATACACACACACACACACACACACACACACACACACACACATAAGCACAGAGAATTTTCAGAAAGATTCATGGTAGAAGATCTGAGATTAGAACCCAGGAACTCCTAAGATTCCCTGGTTTTGTATCAAAGGTCAGTAACAAGGCATGAAATCAATGAAGTCAACAACTCAGGGAAATATTCTTGAGGAAATGCATAATGGAAGTGGTGGTGTAACTACCTCAAATCAATATTTTTACTGAAACTGATCCATTTGATCAGGTAAGGCAAACATGCCCACCTCTGATTGGATGGTAATTCACTGATCATTATCCTGATTTCAGTGGATCTATGCCATACTCATGACCTGTATTTTTCAGTGAACTGATTGTCTTATTGCACTACACAGATATATAATCAGGCCAGTTTGTGTGTAACTCCTTGTGACCCTTATCATCATACTTTTGCTGTTTTGGTCTTTCAAATGTATTCACTTTTCTTTACCATTTTGAAGCCATCACTCTTTCACCACTAACAGCTAACCTTGGTAATTTCTCACCATGCACTGTTGTCTCACTAAATCCTCACAGTCATTCTATGGCATAGGTAATATGATTGTCATTGACATTATGTACATAAGGGAGCCAAGGTTCAGAGGGATTGTGTTAATTGTTCAGGGTCACACAGCTAATTTCTAGTAAAGCCAGGAATCAACTCACATCTGTATGATTCCATGATCTATTCCCTTAGCTGTGATGTATGTGTTCTGTCACAAATGATCACTTCTAAAATCAGTATCAGTTCACAGATATTTGTGACTCTCTCAAGAGAACTGGGGAAACTTCTGTAAAGTTAGTTAATGGCTTTTTAATGTTATGTGGTAGTTGTGGTGAAGCAATGATCAATTCCAGTTAAATTAGCTTAAAATGACGGGAGCAAACACATATCTTTGATGATAAGGCTGGGATGGAGGTTAATGTCTCATCAGTTTTGGGTCTCTCTTAGATGTTTGACCTTATCCTAACAACTTAAGCTTTAGGTAAAGGCTGCATTTGGTGCTCTAATCCCTTCCTCTCAGATACAGGTGTCCTTCAGTGCCCAAATGCAATTCAATCCAAGACATACCTTCTCCCAATAGTCTCTGGAGAATGTTGTTCCTACTTAGACTCCTGCATAGATCTTAACTTGTACACCTGCCAGTGGTGTCCATACATGAGCTATCATTTGACCATGCAGCCACACCTACAGACCCATTTCTAAGTTCACAATTGTCTCTGATGCAGCCTGTAATTTCCCCACTAGTATGCCACTCTGTGAACTGGGTTGTAGGAATAAACCAGACATTGACACATCATTCTATGTAGCATTTTCTTCAAATTAGAGTTTCACTCTAAACAATCTTTGGTTAAGGGAAGACTTTGTTATCTACTCCCTAGTCTCTTTGAGAAAAAAAAAGCCTGGTCCCCTTAAGCTCTTGCCTCATTTTTGCCTTTCAGGTATTATTTGTGCTCTGGATTAAATGTGAATTTTTAGTTAGGTACATAGGAAATATCTACCTAAAATACTTGTGATTTCCACCAAGTTTGTAACAGCAATCTAAAAGCTAACACATTCATTAAATGATTAAATTGTTAAATTGGTAGAAAGTGGTACCAAATCCCATCAGGGGAGGTTTGAAATCTAAATGCCTTTCAGTATGTATCAAACATGCACATCCATGAGAAAATAGTATGATAAAAAAAAGTGGGTTGTGACCTTATTGGATTCATATTGCCTTATAGAATATGCAAATTAAGACAAATTTCTAGATATTTATAATAAGCAGCAATATAAGCAAGAAAACAAAACAGGGAGTTTCAGCATTTAGCTACTGCAAATTTGCCGGAAAATAACAAGTGGCAAAGTATCTTAAGATCTCAGGAAATCTGTTGTATGGAGCTGAGAAGAAGGAATGAGTTTAGATTTTTCTTTAAGTTGTTGAAGAAGGCATGGGATTATCTTGTGGCTGATGGTCTTCCCTTAATTCAATGAATAAAAAAAAAAGGATGTTTTAGAAAAACTGAAAACTGCAGAAGCAAGATAAGAGGAAAAAAGAATTTGAAAGATCATGGTGAAATGAAAAAAAGTGGAATGTAGTCAGTTGGTAAATTTAGTCTAATTAGAGATGGGTTAAAGTAATCAGAAGGTAAGGAACCCAATTATGAGATAGGCTTGATAACATAGATGGCTTAATACAATAGAAAGATATAAATAGAATGCTTTTATATAAATTCTGGAGGAATTTAAAAATGAGTGTTTAAGATAACTTAGAAGGAAAGATATTAATATAAACTTGATATTTTAGTCTTGAAGAAAAATGAAAAAGCTGATTTTGTGTAATGAGTGGAGGAATACCAGCTCTTTCTCAGATTTTCACTGTTTTATTAGTATTTTTGGATTATAGAAGTTGATGGAGGAAGGAATTTATTAAAAAATAAACACAAAATAAAGTGAATCATATGGTTTTGGCCAAATTGTTCCTTTTCCTTACTTTATAAAGAGCATTTCTCAGAGTCATTTGAAAGTAAAGCCCGCATGTTCTCACTCATAGGCAGGTGTTGAACAATGAGAACACATGGA